>NC_084947.1:14554171-14784171 GCF_949316205.1 Platichthys flesus
AGAAAAAAATCATTCTATCCGAGCCTTTGTGGAGAGATTCATTTTGGTCAACTTTGACATGCAAATTTAAGCCAATGAATAATTGCAAACCCTTTCCAGAGTGCTGATCTTTGAGGGACCAGTGACTATAGTCCGAAATGCAAGAAGCTGTAATATCAGCTCGGTAAATCGAACAATTTAATCTCCCCCGCTGAGTATGACTAGCTCTTCAAAAGAGATGAATTTTTTTAAGTCAGGCATGACAATGAGTTAGGAGGTGGTAAGCTTAGCAAAAAAATTGAAATGTGGGGGTATGTGGAAAAAAAGCTTCTTTTGTCCCATCTCCATTACTCTCACAGCCAGAAACTATGATGTGAGCTCCGAGCAAGCTTGACCAAAAACCTACATCTGCCTTGGCACAGAACCAGCACCCATAATCAATGAGTTGGGGTTGAGCGTTGGTCACTGTGAGGTTGGAGGCTTCACCTCAAAGGCTTGCACACAGTCCTCTCTTTTCAGTTCTTGTCATAAATTCAACTTCTGTTGCCACAAAAGCCTCCAGCCCATTGCACTCAAAGTAGTGGGGAGCTTTCTTCCCAGCCAGAGGTATCCTACCCTCTAAGGTCTGGGTGAGCTCAAACCACATTCTCCAGGAAAGGATTTTTATCGTTTAAGCCCACCTCCACTGCTCCTCTGCCTTCATGCTGCAAGTCAACTAAATTTACTTTTCAGACTCTGTTGAGATATATTCCCACAGGACTTCTACATTCCAGATAAGGCCGTCAAGGCAAGAGTGCACTGTGTGGTTAAGACCTAAACTGTACTCAGAAAGCAAGAGAAAAAGGAGCAGTGGCTAAAAGGGAGGGGTTAAATAAAAAAAAAGAAAATGCCAGGGATACTTATTTCTTTTCTTTATGTGTAAAGGTCTCTGTCCTTGTTAGTAACAAGCTGGTCCACCATTCTGCCCTCTATTGCTCTCATTACTGTGCATCCTGCCTCAGCCATCTCTAAGCCCTGCAGAGTTGCGCAGAGGGCTTTTGTCTGAGGATAAGATCGATACCGCTCCTCATCTTGGGCCAGGGGCAGCAATAATGCACTCAACCCAGAGCCTGGAGGGTTCACAGGATTTAGCAGGAACCAGGGACAAAGGACTCCGGCCTTTCCTGTGGTCAAACTATTAACAATGTACAGGAGGAATCGCATAGATATATGGAACTGTGGTTGCATTTTAGATGCACATATCATAAAAAAAGATCTAAAGGCGTATGTTAATTAATATAAAGGTGATTAAAATGATGCCACTATAAATCACTATAAAAACATTGTAAAATGCAGTAGCACTACCTAGTATAAATGGCACAGGGATATTTCTTCACAACCTTGATCATGGGCCTTTTGGAATTGATCCAACACACAAAGAACCTACCCGAGCAACCTCCCGTGACACTGCAGGCCTAATCAAATTAACAATCGTCCAAGTCTCAGACAACCGCATCAAGTTGAGACTTAAGTTAGATAACCTCTAACTATCCTTAGTTGGTCTCACATATTAAAAGCATTGATTGAACGTGACGGCATCGGCAGGTGAGGACTAACCTCTCGGGCAATATTTCTTTGAGGTTTACGATCGCTACAGGCCTATAGCAAGAAGTAATTAATGATGGTTATTATGTTGTTCATGTTGCTGCTTATGCATGTGAAGGGAGCTTTTAAGCTGTGACTAGAATAATGAAATGTCAAATCACTCCACATGCTAGAAGAAATGACAGAGGGATAGATATAGTGAAATCAATAACAGACAAAGTCTATCCCAATATCCAAACTATAGAATATAGATAGAATATATACAAACATCGAATTTGAACACATCCCATACACTAATTAAACCTCAATTAAAGTCATACATAAATGATATGATCAGATGCTTACATCACTCCTAATTTGTATTGAATACAAAGAACCAAGTAGCCAAATAAACAGTGTCTCAAACCCAGCTGTCGTAAAGCAGCGTGACAGAGGAGTATAAGATCGAGGCCATGAGATGGATGGTGTTAATTAGTGTCATTCATGAACATAGTCCTTCAGGTTGTTGCTCATAAAGAGCCAGCCAAGCTCATTTGGTTTAGTACTTTTACTGAATTTGTAATACAAAGGAATAATGACATTTTAGCAACGCAGCGACCAGACTGTGACTCTGATGTTTGCATTGATTTTCTTGCTGGCATTATTAACATGTATAGCAAATATTTAGCGGTATATCTTTGTATATATGTCAATGATGCCACCGCATTGCTGTGTTCAACAGATTATTAAAAAAAAAATCCAAAATAATGCGTGCCCAAAAGGTTTTTAACAGCGTCTAAAATCGACGTGAGGTTTCACATCAAGCTAACTCCATCATTATCTCTAGAATCTCAGCATGTGTGGTTGAGTGGGAGATATGACTGAAGCTCCGTCCTCCAAACATCCACTGGGCAGCGGATGGTATAGCCTCTGGCTCAGTCAACACCCACAACAAACCTCTATCTCCGTTTTCATGGCCCCCTCCTCCTGAACAGACACACACACACACACACACACACACTCATGCACACACGCCTCTCTGCACGCTCATTACAGATGCCCTACTTTGCTTGGGAGCCAGAAGAGCCTCGCTAGCCTCATTACAAACTTGGGTACCTCCCATCTTTTGTACCTTTTTCTCCCCCAAACAAGATCTGCTACATGGTTGTATCCCTGAGGTTGCATAAAGAGATTCATCAAACATGTATAAAGAAGTGGAGCTCACAGCTCATCTGAATTTTCACCGTAACCGCCGAAGAGCAAGGTGTCTGCGTGGGAAAGTGCCACTGCACATTAAAAGGCTAGGAAGGAGAAAATTGGCGAGAGACAATTGCATTTGAGTCAGAAACTGTGTCACTAATTCACGGGATTAATGCATATTCAGAAGCACATGAAGAGATCTCTGTGACCCTGTTCGTTAAATGTTTACCTCATTAGCTCCCTTGTTGTCACAATGTTTTCCATGTGGCATTTTGGATGAAAGGGAAATTAATGCCACACAAATGCACTCTGTGACTGAGCGATCCTCTGATTCAAAATTCACAAAGGATTCACTAGTACAGAAAATTCAAACGTTTAGTCTCTTTTCCGTGGGTTTGCGAGTGTGTGGAAGAGACAGAGAGACAGCGAGAGCTTCAAAGAACCCAACACAAGTTTGATGAATCCAGAGAAAAGGCATTGAGGAGATTTTCCAAGTATTTATTCCTTGATCATTACATTGAGGGAAACATACAGTGGAAAATATGCTTGGTCTATTTCTTGCAAATATATCAATGATCAATTAATACCTCATGTCTGTTTGTTCAATATGTTGAGTAGGTGGCGCTAGCAGCTAGTTAGTTTAGCATACAGACTGGGAAATGGAAATGGGCCAGAATCAGCCTACCAGCATGTCTGAAGATCAAATTTGTTCTTCTTGTTTATTCTTTGGAATCAGTTTTTTAAATGATTCACTCATCTAAAAACTATCTCTTTCAAAAGGCAATGTTTTCAACTTCGGGGAGCAGACAGATCTTGAATAGTCACAGGTAAAAGTAAATAGGAGAATGCTGTACGAATTCTTAGGGAAAACATACATTTCTCCAGGACATTTTACTTTTTCTCATTATTTTCTATGCACTTTAAATGACATTGGTAAAATGTTTGGAGGTATTTAAAGACTCATGGGAACCTTGAAGAGGGCAGAGATGATCCCATCAAGAGTTTTTTAGTGAACTTCTCCATTCTAACTCAGAAAACACAAAAGTCAAAGTTAACTGTGGAGTCTAATACTACCAATAACTTAAAGTACAGAATGTGCATTCTGGTTTTGACATAAAAGCTAACAACCACTGCAGGCGCCTCTTAAATCTCACTATAACAGTACTTTCACATGCCACTTCTCTTTGTTTTGATTTACGTGCAGCTAAACTGAGACAAATGTTGAACAGATGATGCATTTCTTCACAGCAACACAGTAAATGTGTGTGAGGAGAACTCACACCCACTGGCTTAAGCAGAGCATTGTGTGTAGTGAAAGGGCAAGCCTTGACAAATGGAATTCCTGCATCCTGCTTACCTCTTGGTCAGTGGACTACGTGTAGCTTCCATTACTTACTCAAAGAGCCTCAGTGCTGATCAAGATGAGGCTTAGTGAACAGTTGCTTATCAGTGAGAAGGTACAATAACTGGGGATTACTGAACATCTCCATTATACACTGCCTGTTTTGTGTCATTTTAATCAGCACTATTTCGGCTGTGGAAGCGAAGTTGGCCTTGAGAATGGAAATGGAATATAAGTTTGGAAATGAAGAGCTGATGTTTGACTGAATAAAACACAAAACAAAAGCTTGCATCTGCTGAATGAATATGTGCCACACAATACAGCACAGGCGTCTTAAACACACATCGAGGACAAATCCATCCAGTGGTTTTAAACATGACATTAAACCAAATCTTCACCCAGCTGCAGCAGCCACAGCCACGGTTTGATGTGTTATAATTATAACTTTGTGTGTGTGTGTGTGAGGGAGTGATATATCACACAAAGATTCCTCTTCATTGCACTGATGCTGTTTAAAAATACACTGAACTTCTTCAACTGCTAATTTAAATGGTCACATCCTGTGCCGCGTACAACAAGATTTACGATCGCCGTGTTCTAGATGCACTTTCAATATGAGTGTGCCTGTGTTTGCAGTGGAGCACACCTGCCTACAACAGCTGAGGGAGGTTAGAGAGATCACGCTGGTAAATATTTCATACACGTCAAACAAGGTGAATAATAGAGAGACAAGCTACCTGGTTTAAGGGCTTGACAATATGTCTTGCGTCTTCTTAAAAAAAAGAAGAAGCAAGACAAGTTCAGCACGGTCAAAGATATCAGTGGAGCTTTTTAGAAGTAAAGCAGGGAAACAACAACATGTGAGCAACGTTTCTATTAATACAACTTGGGAAGAAGAGGTCAGTGAGGTCTATACAGTTCATGATATCTATTCAACTTCATGGAAGAGTAAATGTAAAATGGGCAGAAACCAGTGTGTCTCCATATGGTACATTCAATAACACATTATGTGCATTCATTTATACAACATCGTATGATTTCATTTATCATGTAAATAATAAAATAAAAAGACACAAATCCAGTCAACCAAGCACAGAAATTTGAAAATTGGATCCCCAATTTAGTCCAATGTTAGAATCATTATTAAACTAAGCGAACACCTATGCAATGACATTTCTCACCATGTCAAAGCACTGTATGAAACACAAATTAAAATAACATTAGCTAAATCTAAGTTGTTGCTCTATTGCTGCTAAAACGGTCCCAATCTCATTCATAAAGTCGTTACCATCCACACACTGAATTTTTCCCATTGCTAAACTACATCACTGCTCACTGGCACTAAGTCAAATTTACATTCTGTCAATGAGTCAAAAAGACCAACAATGGAGCTGCTCTGTGTCACTCAGCCCACACATGAAACGACAGGCTGAAGGCTGCTCCGTCACTTGTTGTCGCTGCCTTAGCCTCAGATGAACACTACACATACAGTACTCCAATTTGATCCGGCCTCAGTCGGTCTGGTATCACCCTTATGCACTAAATGTTATCAGTATAATTCGTGGACCTAAAAATTACCAAAATGGTGCAACTTGTTACAACTAGGGTTGGGTACCGAACTCTGTACCTTTAATCACGTTAAATCTATCGGTGCCAAATGTCAGTACCTGTGAGTGCATCAGGTTGAGAGCGTATGTAGACGTGATTGAGAGTGAAAGAGAGAATACGTTAGATAAAGAGAGAGAGAGAGAGCAAGACCATGTGACTCCTCCTTGAAATCAAACCAAGCTCTGTTCTGATCAGAGCACAAAGTCAGAACAATGGCGAGTCATGGGCGCAGACACTCCGGGAGCCATGCACGGCACCAGGGTTCAGACCCAGGGATCGTCAGAGTGCGCACAGCCCAGCTACAGCTGCACCATGGCAGACACCCAGGGAACCATGCACAGCTCCACTGTGTTTGCTCAAAGGGTTCATTTGGGTCTTTTCAAACATGTTTGGACCATTTTTTCACAGTTTTACTGGCTCTGTCAGTAATTTACAGCTCCTGTCTGTGTCTCTATCATTCAAAAGCTACACAATTCAATCACAGTAAGCAAACGCTTACAGTGATGAATTTAATCCAGGACAAATGTGATCAATATAAGTGGTTTCCTCAGTACTGGAATTTTTGTCGCGAGGGGGAATCGCAACGGAATTCAACAGAGGCACATCTCTGCAGTTAAGCCCCTGGTCGGACATTTGTTATACAGTGAGAATAAATTACATAAAGCAAGTACTGATGGGAACCTGTACTGGATTCCAGGTACGATTATTGGTTTGAATGTGAACGGTAACGTAGTTACAAGCCATGTCCTTTATGTAAGTGACAATGGACCATGATTAGACATTAGAGGTGATGATCCATTCTAGTTTTCCTAATGAGCTTTACTTTGAAGTATAGAGGTGAGTGGTTGCATTATACTGATCTTCATATGAAAGGGGATTTTCATTCTCTCTTTCACTACACACCCCAAGGGTAATGTAAAACATCTGGACTCATGATATTCCACTTATAAAAAATTGCACTTCACTTCTCAATGGAAAGCACATTCCAGCCATTACCTCAAATAACCCTTCTGAAAAGTACTTGGACATACGTTCTACAACGGTTTGCTCATTTGGATTGAAACTTGAGGCTTGCAGGTGAAATTTAGCATATGCAGATTTGTGATATCCAAAAACATATGTATATCCTGTTTTCACTCCACCCTTTAACTGATAAATTCCTTATTACTCTCAAACAATCCCTCACCAAACAGCCCCTTGTTGGGATTCAGCATAATTTGACGTAAAAATCGATCTGGCTGACATGGTGAAAAAGGGAAGCTGATTTCGATTTTTGGCAAATGAGTGAAGCATGGCTGCACAGCCACACTGTGAAAAACAGCCAGAATCACTGCCTAGAGTTTGTGTGATGACATTTCTGGGTTACCTCTCTAAGCTTCGAGCAGAGAAACCCACACGTCTGTGTATACATTTCAATCAAAGTAAAGCACACGGCAGAACAGGTATTGACTTAATCAAATATACGTCAAAACAGTGTAAGCTACAGAACTGATGAGTCTGGGAATGAGATGAAAAGCACAAACAAATCCTCAGATGAGGGCCTGTGTCTACTACTGTGTCTAGAGAGAAAAGATGAAAGAGGTAATCAGAGCTCCAAATTGGCGGAGAGAGTAGAGTAGAAATGATTGGCACCTGGTGCGATAAAGTTAACATTGGACCATTAATTGTCAAACAGAAATAACTTTTTAATGAAATACATGAACATGTACCTGTTTTTTTAGCAGGTAACCAACATGTCGATCCTGTTCAAATGGTCGATCTCAAACCCTTCACTTTGAATACCTTTACTCTCAGGCCACACTGGCAGAGCTGAGTGGGTAACGTACTGAAACAGACATATGAAGCCGAACAGCAAACAATCAAAGCCCTGCGAAAACAAATGAATGGATTCAGCCAAAAGATAGGCCGGGGTGCTTTTATTTTAAAACAGGTACAGGAAGTACGAAATATGTATGTGACATATTCGACAGATAAACATCGCACACAGTTCACAGCAGAATACAGAGTGAAATTGATCCTTCACCACAGTTATTAAGTTTATCTGTAGAATTTCTATCATAGGACTACTTTTATACAGTAGTCATATTTATGGCCCTTTTCAAGGCAAACCTATGTGGCAGCTCTGCTGCAGAACATATTGCTTTACTGAGAATGTGAACATATGCTGTAAATATGAATAGTTTATATTGAACATGTATGAATGTGAATATTGTGCATTGAATAGTATACTCGTACATTGAGACTTTTGAAACAGACATTGCAAAAATAAAACATTTGATCTACTGAAGTAGGTTTTTTGGAAGATGTCAGGTTGGTAGATATCAGATTGCATTTGGAATTGAAAAAATCTAAAATGTAGGTTACCATTGATTGTACAGTATTAACTGTAAAATATGGCAGAAAAAAATGAGGGTTAAAGGTTAAATTTACCTCGATAACTCCAGTCACAGACTTTGAGATCGGGTTCAGGATATAAGTATGTTCCTCGAATGGGAATGAGAAGCGAGCGTCTCTTCCACGGTTGTTGGAAGTAAGAACTTAAGCCACCTGCATCCATCTGATCTCATTGGGTAGATTTGGCTTATTGAAAATTCAGTTGTGTTCCAGAGCCCAGCGGAGAGACTTGATCAGACCAAAGCGAAGCTCATTGCATTCACTCCTCAATCTTATTTTGACTGAATCAGGCTTAGCGTCAGTCGGCAGCAACTACAGCTCGATTGTCCCAAAAAAAAAAAAGCAGAAATTATATAAGCTTTGGGTTTATTTCAAAAATAAGAATACCCACAAAACCTCAACCCATTACAAACTAATTCTGAGCCTGGGTGGTCTACACACACCTGACAATGCTATAAAAGTGAGAGCATTACACACAGATTGTTAGGACAGAGGATTTAAGGAGAGGAAAAAAACAATATAAATCACAGGCATATATCCAAACACTAAACAACAGAGACTTTATATCCTCATAGAGACCAGATGTAACATCGCTAAAAATGTGTCAGGAGTTGGCTTTCTTGTAGAGATTAAGGATTCAAGGTCTACGTATCATTCATGCATCCGTGCTCAGACTTTAATCTTGTTTTCTTAAAGCTTTGGTCTCACAACAAAGTTGAAGCAAGCTCAAACTGATCACACGCCAGTTGTTCAACACTTCATCCGAAATAATTCATCCTTTGTGCAGATTTGAGGTGGGTCCTTCAATTCATGGCCAAAACTAACAAACAAAAAATGGCTTATATGTGTTCTGGCAGGTTCACAACAGAATGGGTGGGTCCGGAGTGTTCACTAGCCACCCCCACCCTAATACAAAAATAATGCTTGGCTCGCAAAATGTCTGCATTGAGACCCACCCTGAGATATTTGCATTCCTGTTCCCCAACTCAATTCCTACACACACACACAGACACACACACACACACACACACAAACAAATATGTACAAGCCGTCTAAGCAATAACTTAAGAGGCTGACTCACTCTTCATCGATAGAGTCAGGTGTTGACAAAAGAGATTAATTACAGAGTAAATTACATGGCCTTACTTTACTGTTTGTTTGTTTGCAGTCAGCATACAAAGTGGTTGAATTCATATTAAAGGGATGGTTCGACCCAAAACCACTAGCTGTAATCTAATAATGCTGCAGAGAATGAGCCGTCTCTAACCTGTTCAATAGAGGAGTATTGTCCTCTGTTCTGTTTGGAAAACCTGAAGGGATAGTTCACCCAAAAATGAAAATTCAATAATTATCTACTCACCACTATGCCAATTGGAGGGTTGGGTGACGTGTCCACAAAACACTTTTCGGGTTTCATGGGTAAACAAGGTTGCAGCAAAACTCAATACAATTGAACTAAATTGTGACTCTTTCTTCAAACCTAATTAAAACAACAGAGAAAAGACATACAATGCCTCCATACTGCTCCTGTGGTGTCATCCAAGTGTCACTAAGCCCCGGCATTCAAACTCGACTTGAAAAAGCTTCATTAACACCATGTT
Organism: Platichthys flesus; assembly: GCF_949316205.1. Classification (NCBI taxonomy): domain Eukaryota; kingdom Metazoa; phylum Chordata; class Actinopteri; order Pleuronectiformes; family Pleuronectidae; genus Platichthys; species Platichthys flesus. Next base: position 14,563,859 of record NC_084947.1, read on the forward strand.
TTCACCCTAAATGTCCTGTATTATTCTCCTCCTAGTTACTGCTGCAGTAAGTCAAGTTAACTTGTGTTCTCGCAATACTCACGAGTTCCCCCGAGACCAGATGCAGTGAATTCATTGCCACAAGCTTGAGATATCACGTTCAAGAAAAACAAACATACTTTGTGCGGATACTGTGACCTTCACTTTTTACCACCAAAATCAAGTGTGTTAATACTTAAGTCCAAATTAATGTTTGTGCCAAATGTGAAATGATTCCTTGACGGTGTTATCACCTTCACAAGGCACAAACTGTGCTTCATGAGGGTTACGGTTAGCAACTTGACATTGATCTTCTACCTATTACCACTAGAATCATTGAAATATTCAGTTCATCTTTCAGTCCAAGTGAATATTTGTACCAAATTTGAAGAAATTCCCTCAAGTTGTATATGAGATATGGGGCTCAAGAGAATTGGATGTACCGACAACCCGAAAATATAATGGCTCTTACCTCTGGCTCTAGCCGGTACAAAAATGTGATCATATTTTCAAAATCATTTCAGCTTTCTTCCTGCTGAATCTTCACTTCAGCAAAAAGTATTATTATTGTGGTAATCTTTATTAGAATGACAATAAAGCATTTAACTTGAAGATACCACCAATAACGGAATTACTACGATTGAAATATTTGAAAGTGCAAGTTTAATTAAAAAACTTGTTCAGTAAGGCTGAAAAGTGGTTTATACCCACATGCATCACACTGCAGAACTTAAAATGAGAAATGTTGGTCTAAACAACAATTTTGGACATTTGCAGCACAGAATCACATGGACTTCTAAAGTTTAAGAATCAAATATATTTAAGACCGGAGACGAGACATAAGTGAGTTTCAGCAATCCAGTAAGTAATGAGAGTTAGTATTTTTTTCTGTTTTGCCACACTCGTACTGTGGGCTCGCTCTGTGGGCCGCCACAAGTTGAGTCATTGATCGTGACCCAGTGGGATTACTTGAAACCAGCATGTGTTCTTTTATTTAAAACTACAAAAGGACGGGCTGCTGCATGTTCCGTCGCATAAAAAGCGAAGTACACTCACCATTAACTGACACTACAAACACAACAGTTTGGTTTGCAGAAGGCTCTTTCTGCTTATTCTTTTTTTTTTTTCTACACTGGCATTAATGGAATGATAAGTAGATCACTGTGCAAGGAGCCTTCATAACGTGCTGCATTTAGTAAACGATGGACCTTTAACAATTTCCGTTTCCAGAGTTTTGTGAATAAAGGCATCAGACATCGATTTGAGGACTTTGCATCAACATCCAGAAGCCTTGTGTGAAAAGTGGCTATTTTTACCACTGATGAGTCCTTGTGTTCTGTGTGATGTGTTCAAACACGGCTCCTTCTCACAAAGTCGTGTAAAAAAGATTGATTTAATGAGCCTTGGGAATCTAGAGCTTGACCTGAAGCGCAGCATGATGCCGACACCAACACTTCAGTTGAGTGACGCGCTTTTGACTAGAAGGACACAAACACTTATTTCAACAACAGTGACACACTTATGTCTTTGTTGTCTAAAGGCTTATACGATTGTGTTTGCTCCGACAACTTATTTTACCACCGCGCTGTCCATCCGCACGTCATGGCCGTATTTAAATTTGCTGGAGAGCACTTCCTCAGCGTGTGTCCTTGCAACCTCCATAACCGTCCCTCTCATGCCCTCCCAATAAGTCAAGCATGAAATGTAGGCAGGACAACAGAGGCCGGACCAAAGCAGAGACAAACAGCACTGTATCCATTAACTTGTCAGCATGGCAGACAAATGAACTCTCCTTCAAGTATTAATGGGATTAAGGGAGTGTCTGCACTGACAAGGAAAAGCCCAATCAAGTCAACAACACAAACACACACGCACGCACACAATGGAAACTGAGTTACAGACGATAGCTCATGACACCGCGGCAGCGGGAGAAGACTTCGGGGCAAACACTGAATCCCGTGCTGTGATATCCCGTGTTGCATTTACGTATGTGTGGGTTGTCATCCAGTGAGTGGCTGTGATTTCAGTCGTTATCACGTCTACTGATCTGACAGAGGTCTGCCCTCTCTCCACTGATTGAAGACTGTGCCATTTAAAACCAGATTGATGGGCGCGGTGGAGGTAGGCTGCCAGCCATTGTTGTTAAAAGTCACCTGTACATCAACCATAACCTTCAGGTGTCCGCTGAACATAATGAGATCTGAGAGAGATGGTTATCACTGACTCTAATTTAAGATGAACGTCCTCCTTTATTATCTCCAACTGTTTGAAAACTGTTGGAAATCAATTAAATCTTATTTAGTTTTTTTTGCAGACTTATGTCTAAAAGGTCAGAACTAGGTCTGCAACTGATTACTACTTTCGTTATCTATTATATTATTATCGGTTATACTACTGCTCTAATTCTTTGATGTGTCTATATGATGGAAAAAATTAAATAAATCTTCCATTAATGATCAAGAGTAACAGGGGCTTATGATTTGATTCTGACCCGGTGCATTGCTTCCTTGTTCTTTCGCCCTATTTCACACTGACCACTGTCATATCAATAAAACAAAGGCAGAAAATGCCCATAAAATATCTGTAACAAAAAATAGTTTTATTTTTGCTCATCACCTAATTCAGAGCTCTGGCTAATACGGCGCTACTACAGTAATTTGTTTACAAACCTTAGGTTGCATTTTATTTCTGTGGTGATCAATACATTCATTAGTTTTGGACAATTATGGCCGATTGGGCATGAAGTGAAGTAAAATGCTGCTTGGTGGAAAGTTTTAATGAATTCATCTGCGTCTTATCCATTGCCATGATATTGACAAGCACTATTAAGTCGCATCCAGCCAAAATGTGAATGTCTCTCATTTCCATCCAAGACTATTGTTTATCCAAATGAACCAGATGCCATTCCTGCTAGAAGGAAGAAGCTGGAGTCGGTGAGCCCAATGACTGAGTCCATCTGAAGCCCCAGTTATTCTCAGAATCAAACTTTCTACGTCGCCTTTGCTATTGTCAGACTTCTACAGCTGTGTCAAGACAGCAGAATCTTTGAGTGAAATGAACAGTGACCCACAATATTAAGACTAATCACGACGCGCCAACAGCCGACAATCACATCCTATCTCCAGATGGCTGTCCATTTGCCACAGAGGCTCTAATTGCACATCCATTAAAATCAAGAGCGACTAAAATTAAGATGCATGAAAATCCATTAAAACTGTCTCTGTGTGCACCAGCACAAAAGGATCTCACATTTCCATAGAGCGGGCGCCCGCGTGTGCAGTCATGTGCTTTGTCCAGGCGGACAGGCACAGTCCCAAACAATGTGTGAGAGTCAGCACCAGTGACCAAGCGGAGGAAGTGATGTATTGCACACTGACTTGGAACAATGCAGTCTGTTTTACCTGAAGGCGAATGTTTCTACCCCATCAGTTTGTTTCAGTGGACAGAGGCGGCCGGCGACAGCCTCCATAGTGTTTGTCTGAAGGCGCCTGCTGCCTCTGGGAAATGACAAAAGCCAAGTAGAACGTTGCTTTTATAGAATTAAAAGAGACGTCGGATGATCGAATCACAGGTGGATTCTCTCTGTCTGTTTCTTTGTAGGAGGGGGTTTGGGCGCTTTGGTGCCATTTTCAGTCTGATTCTGTGATGCCCTTTTTATTTTCTCCCTCTTTAGAAATCTTTAGAGTGGACCACCTATGCTGTGAACGTTGCCAAAGTAGCTGCCAGCTCGACCATTGTGGTGAGAAGCATGATCACACACAGATCAAACACTGTTAACACCCTCCGTCTCCTCCTCGAAGCGACTCCTCACTGTGCATGAGGTTACAGCTGGGCTCAGTTTGGAAACAGATGGACAGAAATCCCATTGCAATAGCACACATTTATACTGGATATGATTAATTGTGGATGTGGTGATGGTTCATGCTGTATTTTTAACTTGCTGAGCCTTGAAACAAGTGAACCCACGGCACCACGGCTCCCTGCGTTTTTCCCTCTGTATTCATTATTCCAGCCTACTGGGAAGTATTATGTCGTGTAACGGCTGACTCCGAGTTGACACCGCGAGGCTGAGGGAGCCGTACAAACTCCGCTCAGGGCTCACTCCGGCTGTAGAGACGGAGGTCTGTGTGACATGTGTGACTCCTGAGGCGAGCATGTCGCTAAATGAATAGAGACAGGGAGGATGGCATGACCCACTTCCATAAGGGCTAGGCTGCTGCCTTTCCCCAAAACCCCACATGTACAGTTCGGCACTGTTCCATGGAGAGAAGATGTACAGCTGGCAAGAAGCTGAACTATCTCCATCAGCAGACAACACAGAAGGGCATGGGAGGATGGGAGATGGCCTGAATGCTGATTCACTGGGTCAGGTGGATGCAAAAGCTTCCACCAGCCTCCTCTCCACAGAAAGCAGCCTGACAGCCTCTGGGAATTAGAAGACTTGCAATGCGCAATCCACCCTCTTGTGATGACATCCTAGTCAATAATGTTATAACCATGCAACTAATGCAGGCGGCTCTGAGGCATATCTCCTCTTACTGATAACATGGTCTGTCTGAAACCAATAATTCAGTTACTTAAAGGGGGGAAGTGGCGTATTTTCCCCCCCGTTCTGTCTTCATGGAACGGTGCCATGTACAGTAGGATATCCCTGGACGCACAGCCTCATGTATCCATGGAGGCATCCGGGAGAGGACGGAGCAACCAGCTGAGGATTATCAGCGCGAGGGCGCACGAACCACAGGAGCGTAGCGCGGTTCTACCTTCGAGTGTGCGCTCCGGGTGCACGGGCTGATTTCTCTCCATCCGGGCGGAATTACGCACGGGTGGAGATCCATTCGGTCGCGCGTTGGATTCACTCAAACAAGTGTCCAATAAACACAAATAAACAAACTGGCTAAAGGGGTAGCACGGACGCAGCCTCCATCGACAGAGCGGTCACATTCCACCAGCTCTCCACAGACGCGCGCTACATTCTGTATCAGCGTGGGCTCAATCTATATCCACTTCCAAGGTGTGAGGACGCAGCCATCGCTACGGATCAGTTTGTTGTACAGGAGACTCCCCGCGCCGAGGAGCCGCAAGGGAGAAATGTTTCTTTTCCCCACTTTTCTCTCCCCACTCACCTTCCACACGCTGCGGGACAGCGGCGCTCAGACACAGGGCGATGGAGAGGAGCAGCGGTCCCATCCTGTCTCTCTCTCTCTCCCTCTCTCTCGGGATGGACAGGTCTCTGGACTTCCAAGGTTACGGGGCCAAATAAGCCAAAAGTTCTCCCTCCTCGCGTCGCTGCAGGGTCTGGCCCGGGAGCTGGGTGCGCGGAGGGTGTGCGTGCGTATACGTCCTCTCAAGTGATGCCGTGTGCGAGGAAGTCTGCGGAGAGTAGAGACGCGCACTCGCCTCTGTCGCGCAGGAACAAGTGAACGATGCCTGACAGGTCCACCTCTCTCGCTCTCTCTCTCCCCCCCCCCTCTCTCTCTCTCTCTCTCTCCCTCCTACCGCAGTGGTGCGAGGCGCTGGAGAAAGCGACGTGTGCGCTCAGCGCTGCCGGACAACTAATGTCAGAGCACCCGCAGTCAGAGGAGCCATCACTTCCTGCCCACACCTCCAAAATAAAAAACGCTAATTAACACTTGTAAAAGGTTCCGTGTGTGATATATTGGCAAGACTTGAATACAAAATAATCCAAGGAATGTCTTAAATGTGGACCTTACTGAATTAAGAATTAGAAATTGAATGGGAGTTGGACATCTGTGTAAATTGTTGCCACCTTTATGGCTAAATCTACATCCACCACGGTTTGATCTTTCAGATAAATATATACATAATGACACCATTTTTTTTAATGAGGTATGATTTCACATTACTATGCAGTTTTACTGCACACAGTACAAGGCAGTGTAGGCCTCTGTAGCATGCTGTTCACAATCTTTTTTATAGAATTTATAAACAAAAATCCACAATTTAGTTGGTCTTATTTTCAAAATAAATAAAATATAATGATAATAACACTTTATGTAACCTTTTTGTTTTCGAAGTACAACCACTAGACATCCCCATTAAAGTGTGGATTGACAGCTTCCAGGACAGACTGACCTCGGGATGTGTGAGCTTCACTGTCGGTCACAGTGAACCAAGTGGGGCACTCATTGATGGAGACAACTCTTCCTGCCTTCCCCCCTCCTCCTCATCCTCCTCCTCCATCTCCACCTCTCGAAGAGCACACTTAAAAGGCCGGCTGCCAAGCTGGAACTTTAAATTGTGTATAATCAGGCACTTCAGCCTTTCCTTAACCTTTTCTTTCCATCCCATCACTGGTTCCCCTGTGAAGCCTCAGGAAGTCGGATGCTCCCTGATGAATTTAGACGTTTCAAGTAGGCATACCTTTTCTCTAGAAGGCCTGAACAACATCTTTATCCTAAAAATAGAATTTAGAAGTAGATGAAATAAGACATGATGTGTTACCCAGCAAATATCAGTAACTTTTTTTATTGTGATGTTGTCGGTGGTTCCTGGAAAAGACAGGCTGGTGTCACATTATTATAACACTGAAATCAGCTTTCCCATGCTTATGTCGACTCCATGAATGACATTAACACCCACGCAGACATTTTCACTGCTTATAGACTTTGCTGTTTTTGTTACTTTAGTCATTCTAGCTTCATCAATTCAGATGCCACCGACACAACCATGATAAGACTGAAATGTGAAAGACTGTAGGTATCTCTGCAGTTTCAAAATTAGATTATTTCAAAATTAGATTATTTCACACAAGGCTGGCGCCACACTGGTTGTTCATGCATGTGTGCTATTTCAGTCAATTGGATTTTGATGAAAAATTAGGTGGAATGAATCAGAGAGTTTCACTTTGGTGATTTTAGATTTACACTGATCAACTCACATTATTATAATAGGCCCAATCAAGTTGCTGAGAGAGGGCATATCTGTCCAGTCCAAAAGACATTTGGAGCTCACTGTACTCCATGAACCATTATTTATACAGTGAAAATAGGAGATGGTAGTACAGTAGTGGAGTTGATTTTTTTTTTTGAAAGTGATTGTTATTTGTATATTTTCATCAATAATTGGAATATATCTGTTTAATAAAATAGTTCTGATCTATATATTTTCATTCCACACATTTTAGTAAGAATATTCAACAGCAGAAGAAAGAACAGGGCGAGGCTGATCTCATACTCCGACATCCCATAGTTACTTATCAGTCTGACCTTGAGGCGTCCCCGAGCTCCTCGTCATGAATCATGGAAGATGTCAAGTATTTTACTGTTTAATGTAGATACGGACCTATAGGTGCATGCACTTGGTGAAGACTAATAAATCATTGGCAGTAGCCACAGTAAAGTCTGCTATCATCTTAACAGGATGCTGCCCTCTGCTTCTATGATCGCAGCACCTCCCCTCCTTTCAGGTTACCAGGCGCCGTACCATTCTCCGTGGTAAATGTGGTTCCTTCGAAATGCATTATCATTGCAGAGGATTATTAATAAGGAGAAAGCCACAACTGTGAGCTGAAATGTCTCAAACAGAGTCGGTTACAACTTATGAATCCACAACAGATATCGTACAATACGATATCATGAGTTAATTTAATGGTATAATCTATTGTTTGGAGTTGGATTGAGGTTTAAATCAGAATAACTTTATATCTTTTTCATAGTTACAATCTCACTTACAATCATAATACTCCACAAAATCCTCATTAGGCTTCAGTTCCATCTGTGCCAGAGATAGAGAGAGAGCGAGAGACGGAGAGAAATCAAACAACAGAGAGACGATCAGAGGATTGGCCACCGACACCACGGCTTGCTGGTAAATCTGTGCACTAAACACAAGCCCCTTGACCTCCTCCAAGTTTTGCTGCCAGCCTACACACTGAACACAGTGTCTACAACTGTATTCTGTAAATCCTCAGCACTAGTACATCTAAACCCCGGCACAGCCAGGTCTTTCCTTCGAGCTCGACTCCCCTCGTCTCTTTTGCCCTTGCCTCTCCCCGGGTTGCCGAGAGGCCGGGCTCAGACCAGCGGATCCTCTCCAACTCACATCCATCCTCATTTAGACCACGGGGACCCATTTAGGATGAGCAACGGGCTGGAAAACACAGTGACCTTCTCATATTTGACTCATTTACTGCTGTTTTTATTTCAGCCACTAAAAGCCAGCGCCATGTCTTTATTCCTTGCTGAAGTTGCGGAGTTGGAGAGGAGTGGCTGCGACATCGTTTCTCTTCCAGTAATAATGCGCATCTTCAAGGGCACAGAGATTTAGCCCTTTATTATGAGTGGGGAGGCTAAAGCACCTTAAGGACACAGAAATAATCTCAAATTGAAACATAATGCATGAAGAATCTTTGAATTCACACCGAGCATGTACTACTTGGTACAAGGCTTTATTATCTTTCATGCCCTCAGCATTTTCATAACCACAATTTTAATGAGGTTAACCTCTTTAAAATAGTGGATCAGGGGATATACTTTTTTTCCTTCTTGCCCATCCGTGGTTCTATCCTCTGGTTTCTCTCCATCTCTCACAGGGGGAGAGGAGTTTTTTTTTCTTCATATCCACTCACTTCCCCTCTCTCATCTCCCTCATCTCCAGGTTCTTGTGCTCCCCTTCCCAATCAGACTGCCTGAGTTGTGTTCAAGGCCTCTCTCTCTCTCTCTGTCTGCTCTCGCCACAAAGACAGTCTAACAAAGGCCTAGGGCGGAGAGAGACAGAACGAGAGACAGTAAAGGGAAAGAGGTGGCGATGGTGGTTAGAAAGGGTGGTGGTTGTGGTGGTGGGGAGGTGGGCAGTCAAAGCGGGATGGAAACAGTGCGATAGAAAAGGAGATGGATGAAGAGAGTGGGAGAGGCAGAGTGGGAGAGGCAGAGCGAGTGGAAGACGGCGCAGAGAGAGAGACGGTAAAGAAGGCAAGCAACACTGAATTAGATGCTCTTGGAGAAGAGACAGTGAATTAATTCCAAAGAGAATATTGCATTGTGTCTTATTTTCCCTTCCTTATCTCAGCACCGGGACACAGAGCGGGGTTATGTTCCCCCGGCAGGCAGCCTTCTCTATTCCTCTCTTCTTTCTGTCCCAGGCTGGTGATACCACTGGCATCAACTTGTGCTTTTCCCCGTCTTTGTCATTCTACCCATCATTATAGTTTATAAAAAGTTATGTTCAGCATAAATCTATTCTGAGTATTTTTGTCATTGATGGTATTCGTAATGCACAACTTCCATTATATCACTATTCATCAGAAAGTATTCCTTTTTGTTCTTGTGCAAAGTGTGTGCAGTGAATATTTTCAGTTTTCCAGAGTGAATGAACCATGATACTCAGCCTCACAGGAAACCCTTTCCACAACTCGCCCCCATTGTTTGCCCATAATAACAATGATCTGCACCCCATCCCATCTGGTTCCAATATGAATATGTTTAAGGCAACAACCTGGTGGTTGCCTCAAAACACTGGCTCAAGCCTCCACATTAAGAAAACACATATTATTCAAATTACAGTAGAAGATCATAATATTTGACTGGGCTTGCTGAGTAGCAAGCTGTGCTCCACTGACTCTAAACTGTAAATCGCTGAATACACAATAGAGTGGCATGTGTATATGGGGTTTCAGTGAATGACTGACGGGAGCTTTCACACTATGCTAAACTCTCTCTCATGTAGCACATCATCACCGCATATTTACTGAGTCACTTTGAGACGTCTAACATCTGTTAGAACCAACTTGTATAAGTGCAGTGTTCAAGCGTCCCTGAGAAGACAATGGAGTCGCACTCTCACATTTGTGTTGTGAGTTGAGCTTCTGTGTGCTTTGATTTGGTTAGCCGGCCCGTTAGTGGGTGCAAGTCACTCCTGGTGAAAGCGTTGCCCCTGACCCATATTGACAAAGCGAGATAGCTCCACCTCCAGTCGATAGTGATGTGAACATGGCAAAACACCATTGTAGACACATCTGTCCCCTGCCCATCACAGTGTGCTGTTAAGATAGACAAATTATTTGTGTTGGTCCGAGATGCTGGCACTAGCACGACATCTAGTGGCAGTGCATATCGTATATATCCCCTTTAACTCAGTCAGTCATAGTCTGTTTCACTTCATTCAAGGCAGCTTGAGAAACCAATATTTGCCACGTGAGGAGACGATTCACACAAACAGTTAATTATTCTTTGTCAGGCTGAGCATGGATCCTTTCAGCTAAATTCCACAGATTCCTCAAATCAAGAGGACTTCAGAGTCTTACTCTAACAGACTCAACCTCCTTAGTGTTTCTTGTAATTAGATGAGCTTTGTTTATTCAGAACATTTTAGATTAAAGTTTGTTTACAGGTGTCCCATAAGTGACGTCACTGAGATCAAGGAAAGAGATATACCGGCTGCAAAGCAAAGACTTACAGTTTCAGTATCAACAAATATTTTCTTCAACTGCTGAAGCCTATTTATAGAGATGGCATCAACCCGTTACTGAGGGCTTAACTTCAAAGCCTCGGTAGGCACACTGCAATCATGACACATGAGACTCCAACAGCTGATAGAACACGGCTGATAGTGGAAACACAAACGCAGGGTTACAATGAGTGGTTCTGTGAGTTCGATGTCCCTGAACTCATTTTCCACACCACAATCCCACATATGTCAACAACGGAAAAAGGAATGGAAGGACTATATTTCTTATGGAAAGATCACTATGCTCTCCAGAAGAACTCAATGTGGTCCTTGACACTTTCCTCCCCCACCAAAAACCTACCATCCCAAAACAACCATTCCTTCCTCCTGTCGTCACTGTTAACTATTAGAACAAGAAACAGCACAATGTTCACTCGTCAGCCTAAGAAGGTAGGAAGTTCAACCCAATTTTGTTATTGGGTGAATTAAGTTGATTATATCTTCTTTGGTTTGATTTGAATAGTATTTTATCATTTAAAAGTCCCACTGGCACGTTGAGCTAATCACCAATCACAGTTTACTATGTATTTTGGCTCAGCTCTGCTTTGCATCTTTTCAGCTATGAACAGGCACAGATGCAGACAATATAAGCAAATGGTTGATGTCAAATTTAGGTATTCCCAGTGAGGATCCGATATGACAAGTGGTTAAAGGCAGTATTGTTGCACCGATGATAAATCTTGTTTAGATTGTTCTTTTCTGCAGCTTACATCAGCAGCTGGCCGGTGTTTGCCCTCCACTCTAACCTCAGTCTAGACAAACCCTCTTAAAACCCATTCAGCCACGACCAAACATATCTGCTTAAAACTTGAGTCACGAGAAAAATTGAGTCACAAGAAAAAATTGGGGTCCGGTTATGGATTTTCCAAATGTAGAAGTTGCTTCACTGCCGTCAAGCCAGTGTCACAGACACAGCAGTGACTCACTCTCTTTGAAAAGTAAGGACATATATATTTCTTTAGAAGAGGCAATGGAATCAATCAACAGAATCACTGGTCTGTGCCACAATTGCCTGAAAGTAAATTGTATGAGAGGTAATGGTACGGGGTTTCAGGTAAGGAGACATCATGCTCCAGTGAACTGCTTATAAAACCATTTACTGAGGCTACTTAGGGCTTCTGTTCCTGTGGAGCCATAGAAAGTATTTACTGGCAGCCACAGGGTCTCATATATATCACCAAGGTGCACACATAAAGGCATTTGGGAATTACAATGAGGGGTATTTGTGTATTATGGGAGCGTTGATGTTTTGCTTGTGCATGTATGAATTTGTGTAGTTAAATTTCAAAATGAGGCCAAATAAAAGCATATTTATCAGTCTATCATCAGTAATAGAATAATGGTAAATACTGCAAAGTACAAAATTCACCAGCATGGTTAATTACCTTTGCTGTCTGTTGGTGTATTTAGATAATTAGATATCTTTATCTCTCACATACGCATTACTAATTTGAAAAATAAGTAAAGATGAAATAAGGGTACTGATAAAGTGACAGACCAGGGCGATGAGAAATTGTTTGAGGATAAGTTTGACATTTTGGGAAATTTGCTCATTCACTCTGTAGCAGGCTGTTAGATGATGAGATTGATAGTGCTCTCATTTTGTATGCTAAACATAAAGATGTCCCCGGCAGCCAGATAACTTAACTTAGCTTGAAGATTAGAATCTGGTGTGGCAGGGCTGGGTGGGTGGGTTGGGGACTTATCTGGCTTGTTTCTGTTCAGGAAAAAAGGGGGCAGCACAGAACACACCATAAACTGTTGTTTTACACTTCAGTGTTTGCACTAATGCAATGACACACATGAGCTCACAGATCCCGGTTGGTGGATTTGGTTCTTATTCCCTATATTTCTCAAAATATCAAACTATTATCTAAATAGGCAGTAAATACATCCCACCATGTGTTTCCCATTTATACTGGGTAAGATGTTTAACAGTCTCCGACCGAAGGTACTGTTTAAAACTGATGTGTTGAGGTTTCTTCAATTTTTTTCCAAAGTTTGACGAGGGATTCTAGAGGCAACAACACTGAAGCCAGAATACCATCATGTGGTTGCACGCCTCCATCATCAAGTTGCAAGAGATCAGATCACAGTCTAACCTTCTGTTCATGAATCATAGTATTGAATAACAGCCAGAAAAGTGTTACTGCTGAACATAATGATGTCTCAGTAGAGTTGACCTTTGACCCTTTGGTAATAAAATGTTATCTCTTCATCTATTTCCTTTTTGTGCTATTTTCTCATGATGAACCATTCACCTGGACTAGACGATAGTCTAGTTCAGGTGAATGGTCTCACCAAATTTGAGGATATTAACCCCGGATTGTCTTGAGATTTCTCACTCATGAGTATGGAGCACACAGACAATCCATAAACAATGCCTCCAGCCATAGCTGTCTTCAGCCTGGAGGCATAAACACACTGCAGTGGGAGGTAATGAGCGAGTTGTCCTGTGGCTCTTTTCTGCTGCTAAGAATGAAGAGAATATCTGGTTCTTGATTGTGCGCCATTTAAGTAATTCATTTCCGATGGTATTTTAAACCTTTCACTCAATGTACGAGTAAAAGTATCTGTGCCTCTGAGCTAACTCCTGAAGGTTTGTGTCCCACTCAGGCACGATGATGATGATAATGATGACACATTTTAAGCAACAGGACTTGAAGTGACTCTGTGGGTAGGAGAAGGTAAAAGAAAGACAACTTGTTCAGTTGAGCTCAACATTTGATAAAATATACAACTATGAATCGATCAGTCATGGGGCAAAGAGTGAGGAAAACTACCTCCTGAAACAAAGGTAGAAAGAGCTACATGTGAAAGGTCCTCTACCAGCACTTGGAGAAGTGCAATAGATGCCATGTGTAGCAGAACACATCAAGAAAATAACAATGAAGATAAAGGGGGTACTTGCAATGACAATTGTAATGACAGCGGTATTGCCAAAAATCAAGACTCAAGACTTCTTTATTATTAGCTTACAATCAAAAATGTAATACTGTTTCTCCTACACCAACAGTTTTAGATACAGGATAAACAGAATAAAACTAAGGAAAAGGTTAAAAACATATCTTAGTGAAGCATATGGAAAAGATGGCCAATACATACCCAGTAATAGCGGTGTAAGTGAGTAGGCATATGTTATCTAAGCAATCTGGTTTTAATCATAATCCACAATCAGCTGCCACCATGACCTACCATCCTGATCACAATCTACCATCATGGTCGTCATCCACACTTTTAATGTATACTGCAAAGTTTATCATTGATCCACTAAGCAGTACGAGTATATTTACTGGTCAATAACTCACAAAGAAAGCTGCCAGGCAGGACTTAAAATAAGCAGCGAAGAGGTTATATTCTTTTTTGACATGCATACCAAACTAGGAACCTCATTTATAATGGAAACAAGCATCTGGGTATATGTTTGATTTTTCTTAAACTAGTATTTGACAGAGTGCAGTGCTCACAAGCAGCATCTTTGAAAAGCTTCATTTTCAGTGTATGTAAACAACCAGAACAGAACTCATATGTTCACATTTAAATTTCAGGATAAGTCAAAAACCGAAAACACTCTCGGTTAAAACAGATCAATACTACAGCATCCTGTCATTATACACACATACAGGTTTACTCATAGAGACAGTGAGGAGATAGACGTTAGGGTTGGATCCTTGCAACACCATTGGCAAAAACTATTAAATGATCAATAAGTGGAGGCAGGGTGGCCACTGACACGGCAGGGTTATTGGTCCCTGGGTTACGATCAATGTATCAATCAATATATGGACCCTGCTTGGGGATACTGTCTTCCTTTTCAGAATTGATTTTTCTTTTTCTTTTTGCATTTACTTTCCAGTTTTAGCTAAATGAGTAAAACACTTTTAGTGGAAACAAATCAATAATAGATGCCCTGACATGATACACTGAGTAGGTTTATTTATAGAGACAGTGGGAAGGTCTGGACCCCTTTAGCAAAAGCTGTTTAAAGATCTATTAAATTAAGTGGAGCTAGTGTGTTCACTGACATGACACCACCATTGATTACATGGTCATGATCAATATATCGACCCTGCTTGTGGATCCGTGCCTCCGTTTGTTTCTGTCTTGACTCCTCCAGTGCCACATGGTCTAAGGCTGAACACTGGAATATGACAGCCATCAAGAAATGTTTGCCTCCATTCCTGCCCAGCTAGGCATTAACAGCAATGTTTATGCTGCCTCAGAAGAGAATGTAAATAATTCAGAGGTTGTGCAAAGGGATTGTCTTGGCTGCGCCTGTGTCGGGCAGTGAGAAACTTTCTGCTTTACAAAAGAGGATTCTCCATTTCCTCCTCCCAAACCCCTTAAAATCCTTACTAAGCAACACACTTGGCATCTTATAATCCTGAGTGAAGAGCCAACTCTGACCACCGCAAATCTACCAGCATTTGTTGATGTGTAATCCACTTCTCCTCATCGATGAGGAGTTCAGCTCCTCAAAGGGCTGGACGTTATGCCAAGTAAGAACACAAAGACTTTCTTCTTTTCTTCTAATTTTTTTTTTTTAATGATTCTGGATATAGTTCAGTTAGGCTCAGCCAAGCATTTCAGTATAATGCAAACAACTGAAAATGTACAGAATCTGGTGCCAATTCTTCAATATCACAGAGTAGTAGTAGTATTTTCTCATTTTACACGCCAATTGCTGAATACATCATATTGACAAAAACATAAATTAATATAATATGTAAAGACCTGTCATTAAATCCGAGAGAACTTGATCACAGTCACTTCAGATACTGCCTATAAAATTCGTACAAAGAAAGTTCTTGAGCTAGTGACCGGCTTAAATCACAGAAACTCAAGAAGATCTGCAGTCAAGCCTGTTCAACAAAGATCATAAAGTAGATCATAATAACATTCTCTGACTTTGCGTTAACACAGCAGCTTTGAATTTGCAAAGGGCCTTGAATTAGAATCTGTACCCAGGCTCCAAATGCTCATTTTGCAAGGCCACACACATTATCTACTGTGAATCCAAGCTGGCCCATCAGTATAAAACATCATGCACGGGTAAAAGGTCTCTCCTGAGGCCCCCCCACCACCACCCACGTAGGTTTCCATAGAAACTATGGATCTCGGGGGGGCGTGGATGAGATAAACAGACAAACAAACACATATCTGTAGATGTGTTCTGCATCTTTTACCAGAGTTAATTACACACATGTGGATTACAGTCCACGGTTGATATTTACCCATTTAAAAATGTCATCCATAAAACTTTCACCAATTACAAAGGTGTGAACGCGGATGCACAAGGAGAATCAGGGAATCTTCTTCAATGTCAGTTCTGGATGAACGAATGATAAGGTGCTTTAATAAGGTGCTTTGATCTGAATCTGGCATCAGTCGCCTGAAAAGAGAACGCCTTTGAAACCGCAGCTCAGATAACACACTCAGTTCCTGTGTATAAATATTCTGATTGGTTCAGATAAAGGACACCGTGCAAAATTAAAAGGGAAGTCAACAAGAAAGTCATAATTTTACTTCAAACAAACAGTGAAGAACCTTTTCTTATTTTTGCTCCCCAGAGATTATAAAAAGACTGAACTGGTGAAACTTCAACAAGAGGGCAGGAAAAGCATTAGAGGCTCCCTACAAGCACAGTGTAAATATCTCAATGAGGCAATGCTGCAATAAACATGTAGTTATTTTACTGGTAGAAAGATGGTGAGGGCTCATTGTAGATGTTTACATTCACGTTTTACAACTGTTAAACTTTTCCCTGATGCTCAAATCCTCCTGTTGTGCCACACAAATGTTACAGCCAAATAAAATGCAAGGAACATAATATTTCACAAATAAACATAAAGGGATTTGCACTATATGTTCTGCATTTAATGAAGCTGCAAAGAATGGCAAACAAATATAGAACCAAGTGACTCATCTGAATGTGGGTGTTTTTTTTGGTTTCTCCCCGCGGAAACTCATGGAACCTGACTTACATTCAGTTGAACTAGAACAAAAGCCAGTGGACAATAACATACCGTACACAGGCAGCATGTATGCAGAGTGACCAGCACAATGAGGAACAACTGACCTGAGACAAGCCGCATTTGCATAGAGGAAAACCGTGCAGGCCACCACTTGTTTGGATTTCTCTCTTGTTGTTCGTGAAGCGCTGGCAGCGCTCAGGAACACGAGGCTTTTGGGAGTTTCACTTCCCAAATGGTAGGCGTGTTGTTGCACTATCTGAGGAATGGCAGCTGTTTTCCATTCAAGTGTGAGGATATTTGCCTTTGGGAATTCAAGGAGTTTTAGTTTTTACTGTCAGACAAGGTTGATGACATGCGAGTGTGCACGAGCATGTGTGTGTTTTGGTGAATGATTTGACACATTTTAAGATAAGTATAGGAGGAGAAGACGTCTTGGCACATCAACGCACTGTCAGATTCCAACAGCTGGAGTCTATGTAGGAAAGCATGTGTTTTATTTCTGTTTCTTTAAACAGTTGAATAAAGTGGCACACATTCAGTTGTATCTAAGCTTATTATTCACTGTTGATTGCTGTGAGCGTTCATCTGTGAACAGTACATGTGAGCTTTTATATTTGGAACAGTCATTTGGAAACAAAACTGTTGATGAGATAAAAGGTGTTTTGATGAGAATAACTTGGATTGCAGACGTCATCAGAGACTCACTCAGTCCTCTAAATCCTGTTGAACAGAATTTTTCTACTCATCTCCCTGTCATTGCAACGGATGTGTTACTGTGCCTTTTACCATTTGCCTCTGTACCTTTCATGGGAATACTCTTTCTTTTTTAACTAAAGTCAAGCACCATTTTTGAGGCTACACAACAAGTCCTGTTTATGGCCTCATACCTCCTCATCTTCTTATATCTGTCCGACTGATCTTTAGAGATACTACCATAGTGACGCCAGCATCTTAAAAGTCTCAAATGCCTTCAAAATGTTAGTTTGGCCATCAGCGACCTTGGTAATCCATGATCCATGAATCCATGATACCACATTTAAATCATCTATTAGTTACACCATCATAGAACTGTAATTTTACGGCTCAGCCAAAACAGACAATGTAACTCCCATACTGGATGTAAAGAACGGAGGGAAACTTTTTCGGCGTATGTGCTACTAGAGCACCACTCGTTTGAATGAGCAGCCGTGTTTGTGTAGCCTATTCATTGTAAATTACATTCATGTGCCTACTTTAATTCAAATTCACCATCAGATGTGGTAGCAAAGTCAGAACATCACTTGAAGAAGGGTTGACAAGGGACTGAAGTGCCACTTGTGACTGAGTGCCACTTGAAATGCTGGAACCCGGTATTTTCCTGCCCACTTCTCTCTTAAGTATGGATGATGGTTCATTTCCAGGGGGTCTGCATGCATAATGTCACATCACCGCTGAGCATGTTGGAATATCCAGGTCCCATTTTCTGTCTTTTGTTATCTGTGTCTGTGCCTCGTGGCTCGGTTGTTTCTTCACTCAGGAACAAGGCCAGGGGATCCTCACTTCACAGAAATTAGAAAGTGTCCAGGCGATTCAGGGGCTCGAACTAGACTAGTTTAGGGCCATTTATACTCATCACTATTAAGTTCTGTAAAATTATTGCACTTTGCAAAAAGTCACTTTTGAATTGCCTTTTTTTCTTTCTCTTGCCAGGTACCAGTCATGCCCTTTCAGGCTTTTTCACAACAACAGTACTTACATGAGAGCGACCTTCTTGGTCTAAATCAAGTCGGTACTCAAACTAAACGGCCTGAGAGGAAGTGCTGCCTCAGAGGCTTAACTCAGAGAACCAAACCTGCTTTGACAGGACACGCCACCCCATTTTCTATGAGCCTTGGCAGAAGATAAATACCACCATGACATAAAGTGGAAATAAAATGAGATAATTTTGACTATAAACTTAAAGGATGACATTACTTGTCCATAACTTACTCATTGACTTTGAAGGTAAAACAAGTGATTTGAGAGACAAACATTGGTGTTTTCATCTGAGATTGTTTATCTGTCAGTTATCAGTATTGATTCTGTGTGTAAATATGAAGAATCAGTCAGTGAAGGAAAGATTTTGGAACCGAAAACCTTCTTGTTTCTGTTTCTCATTTGACCAATCAGGTTTGAGCAGCGTAAGTTGCTCACAGGTAAACTGTCCGTGTGAAGAGTAAAGGAGGCAGAACAAGTTGACCAAAATGCGTCAGAATTTTTATATTTACCTGCATTCATATGTTGATTAGCTGTTAACAGAGATAAGCCAAAATGTCATCTGGATCTTAAACACTGACAAAACATATCCCTCTTTATTGACCAGTTCACTGTAGACAGAAGGATGATACTTGACCCGGATACCCGTTGTCTTAAGCTGTATCCCACAAACTATTGGCTGTTACCTCCAGAGGCAGAAAAGCTTCAAGATTGACAGCATTAAACAAAACTTGATTTATCACCAAAAAAAATGGTCAGAAGGTTACTGAAGGGATCAACGAAGAACCCACACAATTTTGCAGCATTTTGGGGTCAGGGGGAGAATCCAGGAATCATTCTACACTTTCTTTAACAGTGATGGACACGTGTTGTTTTTTTTACCATTCCCCAATTTCATAGGGAATAATGAATAGATCTAAATGGACAAAAACTGGCATATTTAGGGAACTGATATCTAGGAGTGTGTACAGTTTGGTGTAAGGGGACTTGAGGGACTTGGCGGATGTACACACTCTAATGAGTGCTATTCTACTTTTAAGTGGGCGAAGGATCAGATTATCCTTTCTTGGTTGGTTGAGTGTCAAAACAACATGTTGTCAGCAATTCATATGTTGAAGGTCATCTCATGGTTTACACCCACACCAACATTTCTGCAGCACATAAAGACAGAAGAAAATCCCATATGTGGTAGCATTTCTTTAAAAACAGCTGTAAATGGTCTTGTGTTTATATTACATTACATTACATGTCATTTAGCTGACGCTTTTGTCCAAAGCGACTTACATTTTAGTACACTCAACATTAATGAGGGGCCACTTAGGGGTTCAGTATCTTGCCAAGGACACTTCGGCATGCAGATGGGGAAGAGTGGGGTTTGAACCGGCAACCTTCATGTTGGAGAACGCCCGCTCTACCCCCTTGGCCACACCGCCCCCCACATATATATAGTACTTTTCTAGTCTTGATGACCACTCAAAGCGCTTTACAGTTCAGTTTTACATTCACGCATTCACACACACATTCATACAGTGCATCTATTCGCAACACTTTGTTGTTCTATGGGGGGCCATTCAGGGTTCAGCATCTCGCCCAAGGACACTTTGGCATGCAGATGGGCCAGACTGGGGATCGAACTGCCGACTTTCAGGCTGGAGGACGACCACTCTACCCCTAGGCCACAGCCGCTGTGAAGCATTTCGTTCTTAACAGCAACAACGATTGTTGTAGTTTATATACACATGCATCTAGGAGGATCCACGGTATGTTCAGACTTTTGCTGTAATTTCAGAAGCAACCTATTATAAAGCGAGTGATCTGGTCATCCACGTGTATGGGAATCTTTGAAGGTAACTGGATTCCCGATCTGCAGGAATACTTACTTTTTAAATGTGTTGCAATTCCCTTTGGAAGCAATGGTATTCCATAGTCAGGAACACTGAACACAGGCCAACTTGACATGGTTTTGCTCTGTGATGTGGTTCAGGGGATTAAGAGATGTACAGGCTGCAGCAGAGTGGCTTTGCAATTAACGCTTGGGAGAAGGATTGAGAGATGTCAATGAGACCATTTAAGCACGCTGCGTTGGGTGTTGTAGAAAATGATATGTTGATGACACACACACACACACACACACACACAAACACCTTTCGAAGCATATCCAATCAAATTGCACGTGACCCTGAATGCTCCAAGTCTGCGTAGGTGTTCCTATGGAATTTGACATTTCACCAAATATGCGTGTTTGTGTTGAGATTTAGATTTAGATTTCACCACTGTCATTTATCAGTGGTAAACCATGAATCTATCACCATCAGGTTAGTATCGTAACTATGCACTACCAGGAACCAGACAAAGAACAGCCAGCCTACCTCTGCTGGTAGAAAGGTGGCAAACTCAGCCAACCAGCTGGTCTACAGAAACAAAAAGTCATGAAACTCAAAATGTCAAACTATTTCTTTCAAGTTCTTGCTTGTAAATGTCACATAAAACACCAAGTATTGCAAGGATTTCCCTTCTGTCTCCAGTTGGAGTTTCTATCAGGAATACAAACAAGGTTATCTTCAAAACTCATATTTGATCATTTTTATCGTAACGTTATCGTTTTAACTTTCCTGCTTCAGTCGCAAAGTGTTTTTGTCAATTAAGACAGTAAACCAACTGAGAGGAGGCCAGCTTCTGCAGCCTCAGTGTTACTTACAGGTTATTACAGAAGAAATAGCTGAAGAATAACTAAACCTTCACAGAGCATGGGGCCAAAGGCTGGGACCTAATGTCACATATTATACAATAAGTAATTAAAGTGTTAAAGTGTAAAGTGTAAATACTAGACTGAACATTAAAGAGTTAAAGCCATATTGCAGATCCATGGCACCTTGTTGTATTCATATGATAAGCCATTGTTTTGTTTTATTTTCATGTCTTGGACCTTCAAGACACAAATATGACATTGTTACCGAACACCTCTTCACTGTGTGACACATTTCTCTCATCTCTTAAGAGCTGCTTGGATTTTGTTCCCACTCACAGCTTCACACTCCGGGGACTTACACAACGAGCTGGTGGTATTGGGTTGGGTGAGTTGTTGCTGCTTATGTGTCCCTGTTTGTGTGTGTGTGTACTACCATGTGTATAACACCTATTAGAGCAGGACTCGAAGCAGGAAAAACTGTGTTTGTGTGTCACAGTGCTTGTCCTTACGTCAATTATTGGCAGTGAGTGCATGCAGTTACACATGCAGGGGTCACAAAATACTGTTTGGTTTTCTGTGTAAGTATTTGTCTCTGTATAAGCTCCCGAGTTAACCACGAATTGTTTATCCTTTTTTGGACCTTTGGTTGAACAAAACAGAAACTTTGATTTCATGTTTTGAATTATTACTTCAATATATTTGGATGAAAAAAAATACTGGTTGAAAATAATCAACTAAATGAAAGCAATGAGTGCATCATTAGTCAATAGCACAGCTACTTGTGAGGCGAGTCTGATATTGTATTATGTTTTATTTTTTTTAGACCAAGCTTTTTCACATTAGTTAGTTTGATTTGTTGTTTGGTCCATTTTATCAGAGAGTTGAGCCTCAATGTGGCTCAAAGTTTGAAGCATCGTTAATAAAAAGAAAACCGTGATGCGGGGTGGACCGGAGCTGAGCTCTTTAAAACCACGGAGGTCTGTGGAGTAATGCATTTCCTCCGCAGCAGATTGAGTGCGCCGTTGCTCTTTAAGAGCCTTGCGAACTTGCCACCATGAACCTTAAGACCTTTAGAAGAATGGATCTCTACAGCGAGTGGCCCCTGCTGCCGGGTATTTTATCACAGTCAATTTAATGTTTCCATTGAGACTGGCCAATGTGACTATTTAGCTCATAACCTCTGCTGCACCTACTGTAACTCTTATTTTCTTCCACAAGACATAGTGCACGGAGGTGCAGGCATTGCAGGTGTCCATTCTGCTCCTCATCTACCACATCATATTTGTCTCTTTCTTTTCAGTGTTGATCTCATCAGTGGCCTGTACCATATATTTAAAACTTACATTGCTGCTTGCAAAAAAAATATCACTGTCCCCTCAAAAACACAAGTGCACTGTATAATCCAGCACATCAGGCGAAGCCAAACTGCTGAGTCCAAGAAACCGGCTTTCCGCATCCCATTGCCTTTTCTGCTTACTCCCACACTTTCATCTGCGCGCAATATTTACTCAAGACATGTGCCTAGTGCATGGAGACAAGAAGATGCTGGCCTCTGACTTGTGATTCCTCCGTTTCCTGTTGGATCTGAGCTTGATTAATATCGCTCGCCCATTGAAAAACCTATCCATAAAGTTGTCTTTGATGATAAATGGGAGCTGTGTAAACAGGAGACATGGGATATGTAAATGACTTGTGTCTTTGGTGTGCTGCCTGGTCCCCAGTCAGATATCACATGGGAGGATTCTCCATCTCTTGGATACAGAAGAGATATGAAAGGGCTTCTTGGGGATTTGCGCTCATGCAGGCGTGCTACAATGGGAATTAGCCCTCCAACATGATGCAGGCAGTGGTTTTATCAAAGGAGACTGTAACATGAACCCTACATGAGATAGGACTGAATCATTGATGGGTTGCATTAAGAGCAGCAGCTTATTGTATCTGTATGGAAGGAGAGACTTCACGTTTTTTTTGTGTTACTTTGGTATTTATTCAGATTGTTGATGCAGCGCTGAAAGAATGATGGTCATAAGCAAATTTAAGATTCCGTCAAATAAATAACAAATGTTTCCTGGAGGTATCAGAGGCTGAGCGTTTGCCAGAGGAGCTACAAATAACGTGTCACAGAGAAACAAATGTCCTTTTCCACTTGTAAGTGAATCATCTGCATCTTGTAAATGTGTCAGGTTTATGGATTCAACAAGGCAAATTTAAGAATGTTTAGGACCTTTTTGAGACCATAATAAATTAAATTTAAGACCTGTATCAATTACCATATGAAGGGGGGTTTCCGAGTCAAAGAATTAATTTACACTTAAAGATAAGGTGCAGGAGGTGAGAAGACCCTTGGAAACACGACTCACAAATTACAGGCAGAGAAAGTGTGTCTTGATATATTCTGAACAAGGAGGGGCATTCATTGTTTCCATGTTGGTTTTGGTTATAGTTTCATCACATTGTGCTTATATTTTTATTGGTGAGAGAGAACTACAACACACAGAGACATTACAAAATGTTATTGTTGACTAGAAAAAATAAGCTATTTAATTGTTAAGAAAGTAGTGTTAAAATAAAGTTAACAATACTAGACCTAAGAGTATATAGGAGCCAGTAAATACTTTTAAGGCATAAAATTCACATTATTGAATGAGTGCTTTTAGACGGATACCCTGGATATGCCTTTCAAATAATTCACTTTCCCTAGGATTTAAAAATCCTAATCTTCATAAAGTACAAATTCAATTGACAATAGATTGCACGTTACGAGTACTGTTGTGAAATATACGTCTGTTATTGGAAAACAAACAACACTATTAAAATGTGACCTTGAGCCCTGATGTGCGCTTGAGCTAGTATTGGAAATATAACTGAAAACACAATTTAGGCAGTAAACAGACAGAGATCACGTTAGCAGCTGTTTAAAAGCAAGCGCTCAGATCCGATGGCTTTTAATGTCCGCCCTCAGAGTGATGTGGGTTTGTCTCTGCTGTTCAGCTACCTCCATACCACTGCCAAGCTCACCCATTTTATTAAATAACACAACTTGGCCGATCGGACCTGAAGTGAGACAATAGCGCAGTGTCCAGAGCATCAAACGTGTCTCATGGGAGCGGGCGTCTATCCACTGTCACACAGCTCTCTCCCCACTGAGATAGTTTACAGTCACCTCAGGAACTGTGGGAAAAAAGATATGGACCTATTGATTCCTTTACCGGGAGATTTACAGACCGGGCAAATTCCTCAGGATATGAGGGTAAATTTATCTGACGTGGGCAGTGTTGAAACCGAGCAAAGTCTCTGATTAATTGTGAGGTGCCCTGCGAGCCGGATTTAGAAAAAAGAGTCCAGACTGGAAAAAAGCCAAGTTCCTAAAACTGATAAATCCACTGGATGGAAAGGAATGCATTGCCTGTAAATGTTTCTTGCCGTGTAGTTTATGAGATAGATACAGTAGATGTTTGGCAATGTATATGAGAGGGATTCTGGTTTGCTGTGAGCAAAGGAATCTGCACTGGGGAATGCTGGTGTTTTTATTAAGAAAACGTTGCCTTACACTTCATTTAAATTCAAACCAGAGCGGGGTCAGATAGAGTATTCACACTACACTTATCCTTTTAACATGGGAGATGCAACACTGGCCAAAGGATGTGACAGATACAAACATAGAGGAGAAAAAGAGATGAGCCTGTTAAATTTAGACAGAGAGCGTTTTAATGGTTCAGAGCGCTGTGCAGTTGTTTAAAGCCCCGACATAATTTGGCTCGTACAGTAGCCGAGTGAGTTTGGCTTATTTGGAATAGGCTCTCTATCTTCTATCTGGCAGAGGAATAGTCACTTGTTTCCAGAAGGCAATCTTGCCAAATGCCCTTTATTTATTTCTCTGCGTGAGAGCTGTGTAATAGTCGGATGACTCCAGACAAACATAAACCACTAAACCTAAATGAAACCTCCTCTCCCCTTCTCTGATGAAGTGACATACGCTTTCTCCCCCTCTGTCTTTATATTCCAGGTCGGGAACAGATTTATCACGATCATCTCAGAGGGTCACTTCCCGGCTGGTAACAGTAAATCAAGCTTGACTTAATCTCTGTGTTCCACATCTCATACGTGCACAAACAGAAAGAGAGAAAATGAACTAGAGAGCGAATGTAGAAACATCAACATGTCGATGATGAGTGGATGTTAGCTTCTTTATGATTTATTAATTTTCTTGCAGCGGCTGCACATGCCAAAAACATTTTGCTTTGGAAATCTCCAGGCACAGGAGGATGTCTGTCAGTCAGCGAGAAAAGACTGCAGAAGCAAACATGCTGCTCACCCACTGTCTACCACTGCAGGAAGGATAACACCAGTGTCGGCACACACACACACACGTCATGTATAACATACAAAACCTGTCTATTTCCTTGACTGCGTGATATCCCACGCTAAAAATAGGATACAGTATAGCCAGAGCATTTCCCCCAGTTTATACTGCGTGCCTTGAAACAAGATGTAACAGACGGCTCTATTATCTTCTCTGACCCACATTACTGTGAGTATTTCAATCAACGTGTTCAACAAATGTGCTGCAGCATCAACCTCTGGCTGGTTAATTCATGGTTGTAGCTGTGGCCCTATTGTAGAATCTTATGTCGAGCTCAGACGAAATGACTTTAGAAGTTGTCGGATCTCTGTGCAGCTCACATTACACGACTTGCTCTCTTGTGATTTATAGTCTTGCCGTCGTTGTAACTTAATTCTGCTCGACCGCTTGACACCTCGGGGTCATATACTATCTTTCACCAGGAGAAACCCCTGACCCGCATTGACTTACCCTCTGATTGGCTGCAGAAGTTGCTGATTTAGTCGGCAAAAAATCTAGTCAGAATCTATTCATGTTGCGATTGTCGACCGATTTGGAGCTTTTGTCAGTAAATTCCAAAATGTATCAATGAGTAGAAAATCACACTAAACATGAATCATGATTCATAAGGGAAAGATAAAAACAAGCTTCAACTAATGCCTGATGTTTTAGTTATTATTATCAGTAGAAATAGTAGTGGTAGTAGTAGTAGAGGAAGAAATTGTGTTAGGTGTACTATAAATATGTGTAGTAGTAGTAGTTGTATTGTTATGATGATTTATTAGTATGATCGTGTGTGTAATAATGTAATCAGTGTTATTGTGGTAATTATGTATTGAATATAAATAAATAACAAAATATTAACTGAAAACATTGCTTATTGCATTATAATGGAGTAACAACTGCAGTTAGAGATTAAAGCAGGTGAGATGTTGTTAACAGACCCACAACAGGTTCCACACATGCTCTCGACGCTCTGCCATCTGTGGGCCTGGAAAGTGTTTTCTGTGCAAAACTTTTGAGTGGGAATAGAGTCACCACTGGTTTGGTTGTGTTCCAGGGGACAGGGGCACTGGCAGAGAAGTAGCCGAACTCTACATGATTCAATGATGATTGGCTCAAGCAGCAGCACTGCGAGGAAAACCTCTTATCATGTCTGAGCAGATTTCCAATACTTCAGTAGCTAATACTGCATTAGTGTACCAGGCCAACATTTCATTGTTTTGCCAGTGTGAATTACATTATATTACAGAGAATGGATTCAAAACAATCAACTGCACTTCCTCGGCCAGACTGACTCAGCCGCAATAAATCATGAGGTGCACTGTTGCTCACACACTGATCATAAAACTGAAATAAAGAGCCTGGTTAATATCTCCTGGAAATACTGGCATAAACACACACTGCAAGTATTTAACGTAGTTTTGGAATAAGCAGTGAATCACAATAAATGACCTATTAAATTGAATGTGAATTCATTTGCATGTCGACAAAACAAATTAAGCCTGTTTTAGTTTTATTTTACAGCCTGTTTGTGACTCACTAAATTTATCTCACACTTAAAAAACATTTAACCCCACCAAGGAGGTTATGTTTTCACCTGTGTCTGTTGGTTTGTGAGTTTCGTTGCGTGTTTGCAGGTTTATTTTTACAGGATTATACACAAACTACTCAAATTCAAAAGTTTGGTGGATGTGGACTGATCGGAGAAGCCAGGAATTATATTGACACTTGAAGTTTTATGACGAATAAATCATCTAGGTTAACAGACCCATTCCTCTCGTTCTTTTATATTTCTACTATAAGAACTAAACACTTGTGTAGAATTGTTTGGCCTTGGCCGAGGTTTACACTCTATAGCGCAGTCTTGAATGTTTTGTTACCTTGTACAATGTTGTTTTTGTCCTTGTCATTTTGTTTATTGCATCGTGTTTTTGTTTTATTGTAAACAACATCACGCAACAACTACTGGACGGGTAACCACCAAACCTGGTGAAACAAAAATCATTACATTTTGGTGCAGATGCAGATGAAAAAATATATCAGTTTGATTTATCAGAGAATAATTCACTCATTCATTCCCACTGATATCTTCTGTGTGACCGTGTGAATATGGTGCAGATACAAATCTGGATCTAGTGAATTTCACTAACTTTTCATAATGAGCCTGTTGTACCTTAGCAGAGTTACAGTAAGATCACTCACTGAGAGCCGTGACCTGCCTGTGATGTACACAAAAAATAACAAAAAATAAATATAAAAACAAAACAAAAAGGATCTGCCATGCTATTTCTACTGATCATGTGCCGATGACATTTCTTTCCACTTAAGACTGCTATTAATAGTAACATGTTCGACTTTACAACACTTGTTTTTCAGGGGACTACAGACAGTCTTTGTAAGATATGTGATACCAGGAAGACCAGAGCTTTGGTGAAGCACTCTTCATCTGTTCTCTCCGCTGACTCTGAAGAGCTGCACCACACAGTGACATTCACTGATGTGGATTTACACCAGCAGCAGTGCAAAGTGATGCAGCACTCTGATCTTTCAGCTTCATGAATATCTCTCACTACTGATGTTTACAATGCCTTTGACATTATATTACAAGAAACCCACACAGATGATGAACAGCTCAGAATAACATGCCAGATGAATTCATCCGGAAAACCTGGATGATAAAAATTTGAATTAATTAAATTTAGCGCTTTTATGACCTCATCAAGACTTTCGCTGTGAACGTAAGAGTTTGCTATAAAACTCAATGACTCAATAACAGCAAGCAGCTTGAGTGTGTACGACATCGGAGCGCCACAGGTCACTACAGCTCAGAGGATTTCTTTACATGATACAACTGATGGTGCTGCTTAGGAAGATTATGTATATATATATTATATTATATGAAAAACATGTGTGCTACTGTTTAGTTCTACCCAAACATTTAAAGGTCCTGTGTGTAAGGTTAAAGGGATCTAGTGGCAGAAACTGAATACACAATAATCCTAGTGATGTTTTTCCCTAGTGTGTAATCATCTTAATTGTATTAATAACTGTTTTCCTAACCATAGAAAGGTACATTTATATTAAAAACATCAGGAGCGGGTCCTCGCTAAGGATGCCGCCATGTTTTTTAACAGTAGCCACGACTGGACAAACTAAGCACCTTTTGAGTTTGTATGACACCTCAAGGCTACCACAGGTTCTCGTTCATGTTTGGAAGGTGAGGGTGAGGGATATTCAGCTGCAAAATGTAACTTCACCACTAAATATAACTACATCTTACACACTGAACCTTTAAATAAACACATTTGAATTGTGTCACATCTTAAAGTCCTTCACCAGTAAGTGAGTGAGCAACAAATGACACACTACCTCCACATGTGAAATGTATGGAGCTATGGCCTTGCAAGGGTAATGACGTTATATCTTCAGCACTCTGCTCTTTATAACTTCATTGAATACTTTTTATTGCCCACGGCAAGGGAGGTAGTCAAGCTTGAATGCATGTGTATTCGTGGAAATAAGGCTGCATTGTCACTGTGAGCTGGGGCAAACAATGACGGCTGAAATTGGCTCCTGTTATTTAACAGCTTTGGTTTGTTGAGACAATTTTAAACTGCATATGCTTATATCCGGGGAAAAATAGCAACAAGATCTTTTCAGTCAATTTTATTTGTATTGCAACAAATCACAATATTGCACAGCCCATAAAATCCTGACAGGTTGACAACTCAGGATAATTATTTGTTCTCACACATCTTTGCACTCAGGATATTAACTAGTTTGCAGAAGATAATTAAGTTGACGGTAGGTGTAAGTGCACCAAAGGATTCCTGCTGATGACAACCGTGTGTCTCCATGAGAGCAAAAGCTGCAACAATTAAAAAAATACAACAGTCCAAGGGCAAAATTTGAATTTGACTCGCTAAGTTCTCTTTTGTGCGCACAAGTCATTTATCTTGTGTGAACAAGTTAATATGTTTTACATAGAATTTAAATATCAATTTTGCAGACAAGATAAATAATATTATCCATGTGCCATGCCTCACAGCACTTTACATAGTAAGGTCAAGACCTTACAATATTATAGAGGAAACAAAGTGGGCACTTGACAACTGTGGAGGCTGTATGCTGAAATGCCTGTAAATACTGTGTAGATGCTCCTGTTTGCAATGTAACTGGTGTCCAGCAAGTGCACAGTTATAACTGATGTTTTCCCTTCTATGATCCCCATGCAGATTTCAGGACATGTATGTGTGTATCCAGTTTTGACACATATTACATGGTTTTAAAGTACCTTACTAAGAGCTGTGTGGCAAAAGCAGTGCTACTGCTGCCACTAACCGTGCTGATAAATGGACTAAATCAGCAGGACAAACTACAATAACTTTATTATTTTCAGAACACCTGCATGAAACAGCTCCCTTCACCATATACGAACGCCTCTTCCTTCTCTCTTTCCCTTCAACCCTCCCCACCGAAGGCGCACCTCACAGTTTGAAACTCCTCCGCAGTGTTTGGATGCAGCATGAAATATAAAAGTTGATGTTTCTCCAGCAGAGATATGTTACAATAATATTACGTTTAATTCCCCTTTTAAAGGATTAAATAAACATAAACAATGTGCTGCATTGTAACATTGAAGGCATTAAAACACAGAATTCCTTTTTTTTTTTAAGCCAAGAGAAAATTAACAAACTTTTTAAATTTTAAGGTGAATGCTTTCCTTCTTCCCTATCTTTGCCACAGGGGTTCAACTGGGTCATTACATTTTATAGTAGCATCATAAACCATGCAGACAATCATCATAAATGTGACACGTTCTGTGAGCGCCCTAACAGTACATTGGCACCTGGGCCTGTTTATTGCAAAAACACCTGAAACACTTTGAAAATGGAAATTGAATTTACTCCCCTGGAGATTTTTGATGAAAGGATCTTAGCTGGAAATCAAAGTGCTTATCGAAAACATGGTGCGGATGGCAGCTGCTGCACAAGTTAGATTTGGGATGACCTCATAGATTCCCATTGCTCAACACTTGGCAGGGAATAAGAGATGGTGATAGATGGGCAGATGGGCATGGCGGCGGAACACTGCAGTGACACAGAGGTCAGAAACAAGTTAATATCGAGGGGGGGGGGAGTCGGAATTGGACTTTTTTCCCCAATGGGACCAAAGAGTGACAGAAAAGTAAAAGCTACACCAAATATGAAGGTTTACCACACGAATGCTCAAATACATTGACATGAAAGAGGAATGCAAAAGAAATGTGATGAGTGAAATCTGTTATGTGCATTAAGATTCTGAATATATCACACTCTGCGGAGGATTAACAGATGTAACCATATGTCTAAGAGAAACCCTGTGGCCTCCATCAGCTTATATAGCGAGTACTTATACCTCAGCCCTTGATGGAAAAAAAAAATTGGGACAAGGACTGATGGTAACTCAGCACAACTATTCTCAGGAAATTATTCATTACGTTTATTTCATGAGTACGATTTGACTCATTCAAAAAATAGGACATGGACTAAAATTTCAAGAAATCCACTGCAACCATAACAAATTTAAAATCAGGTCACTATTACACAGTTGTCTTCACTCTGTAATAGAAAAGAAAAAGAAAAAAAACATTCAGACCGAGGACGTTTAAATTGTAGATTGATTTTCTGAGTAAGAACTCACAAAATCGGAAATTCAGCACATCTTTGATTCCATTAATCAGGAAGTGAGGGGGTTTTGGCATCGCTGTGCGAGATGCATCACAGGCGGCTATATTGACACTGCTGTCAAAAAAGAAATCCATAGCATAATTTTCGGTGTAATATGCACTGAGCCCATCTATTACTTCAAGGGCGAAAACAAAAGGTAGCAACACACAAACTGATGGCGCACGATCGTCTTGGCACTTCATCATCCCTAATGTCTACTTTTTATTTTACATTTTTTTGGCAGAAACAGCCGCAGTTCTCCTGACGTTATTTCAGCTTGTTGATGAGATTCTGTAACATCTCTGTCTGTGCCTTTCAAATCACCGGGTGAAAAGGGACATTGTCATCCCAGAAAACACAGCTCCCATACACAGATTCATCATGGAGGGAAAGCATTGCATCTTATTACACTGCAGAACTACCAAAGGGTTTTGGTTTAGGGGGGAAATGGTGTGTTTCCATTTTTCACAAAAAGAAAGCACATGACTTTCCTTTCATGTGCTTTTGTTCACAAGTTAATTAAACGGGGACTGATTTTTACAAGGAAATGAAATATAAAACAACCAGATGATGCCAACAACTGCACAACAAGACAACAATAGCAACGCTAACGCAGTCCTCACACACATACGCGTTGAAGGTCTCAATGGAAATGCTGCTCATTCACTTTGAACGGAGTGAAGTCATGTGGTGCCAAACTAATCGGGCAGCAGCCAAACAAAACATGTTTCATGAAAGACTCGAGCTCAGGCCTGTTAACGCAAATACAGGTCCGGTCTGACATCAGACGTTCGAATGAGCCTGGAGAAATGAGCAGAGGCAGCTGGTGAACCTGGTGTGGGTTGTATTGCATTGACGGCAAGTATGGCGAGTTAGCAGAGTGCTTCTCAGCACCAAGCGCTGAGCATGGTCATGTTAAAGCAACCCGTACATGTGGGTCCTGTATTACAGTCCTATTAGTGAAAAACGTCACTAAACTATAAGGTAAAACAATTGAATTTAAACTCGTATAAATCAATGTGTTATTCTTAAAACGACACTAAAGCTGAAATGGACCAAACAAATATATATATTGTGTATTTTTTCCACATACCTTTGTTGTGTCTATATTCAATAGAGTCTCGCGCACACACAAAGTGTGTGAGTGATGAGGGCCAAATGAAATACATGGCTCTAGACATTTCCATAAACATCATTATGCTGTCCTTGAGAAGAGACATTATTCTATTGAAAGATTACACTTTATATGTAAATGCCAGAAGTGATGATTATATTATTCTAATCAAACAACCCGTTAAAATTTATAAGTTGTGGGTGGAAAGCAGAAAACAAACTGTGGCTGGAGCCCTCAGTCCCACGCCATACGTCTTGCTGTGACTGCAACCTGCAGCTTTTGTTTGTTGCAGAGGTTTAGAGAATGCTAACCATTTTTGATGTGACTTTTTTTTCTGGCTCCAGATAATTGACTTTTACACTCCTAAATTAGCATGTTTATTGCTTGCTGTTGCCGTGCCATGCCTGTTTGCATATCAAGCTCTTAGTCCACATACCCTCCGTCTGTTTGGTTTGAAGTTTGGTGGGATTGTCAGGCAAACGTTAAGTGGAACTATCCCCGCTCTCAGGGCGACAATTGTTCAGCTGAAACACTGAGTTTTCACATTATGCATTATTGATCTTCTTATATACTGCTTGTGCTCTCTTGCCCTCATTACAACATTTTAACACCTTGAGAAAGGGAGAGACTTTAAAAGCCCAAAATGGGATTTACTTCAAATGTGCATTAACTGAGTTTAAGGTATAAAAACAAGCTCTAAACACATTAACATTATTAGGCTGTGGCGCGTGTGTTAATTGAAAGATCTTTAGATTTACTCAGTTGATCCGAAGAAACAATGCATTCATTAATTTGTCCTGATAATAGATATTCAGCCTCACCTTTGCTGCACAGTGCTCCATGTTCACCAGGTTTATCATTTGGTACTGCAAGTTACAAACATTGGGTGTTTACGCTGAAAACAGCTCTCTGCATTCAATCAATTTAGATGATCGAAGAAAAGGAGAGTGAGCTACTACACTAAATTGTGAGGCCAAAAATCAAAACAATAAGATAAACAAAATTAAATTGCTCCATAGAGAGAAATAGGTGATATTCCTTATGGGATTGTTGCGAAATGCAACTTTATTGAGTGTGAAAATGTTCCCATTGTACTCTTCATAACGCAGCTGTTACCAATAACAAAAAAAAATGATTGTCTCAGTATTTGTAGAGCGAATTCTTTCATCGTTGATGCTAGATTTAGCTATGAGGAGCCTCAAAGTAGTGATGCACATCACATTGTGATCAGTGTTTGTAATGAAATGCTTAGGTGGCAACTTTAATTAGTCTCGGCTGATCCATAATCTGAAATGGAGTTGTGTGCCGTTACCTAATTGTAGAATTTAGCAACACTGTTGCTCACTGACTAACCAACACATTGACTAGTTTGTTAGCCAGGGGACAGCCAAAACTCCCATAATGATTTTACTGTACTTTGACACAAAATTGTTGGTCATGTTGGTGAGCTCTACCTCTCTACACCAATTATACTTCATAGCTCTGTGATGACTCTGACTTTTAATAATTACTAAGTACTGTTATAGTGCACATCAATGTTTCTGTAGGTAAAGTTACGATTGTTGTGTGGCTTGAAGATGTTAAAATCTACTGTTTAAAAATGTTTGATTTACCTTTTACCATATAGTGTTAATGAGGATTTAATATGTTACTAACCCATTCCTCAAGCCAACACATTAATTTACCCACATCACAAACTCAGGCAATCACAGGTCATTATTCATACTTTTGCTTTCAGAACCAAAGCATTATGAAAGCTCAAAGACATTTCAGCTTCACCGCACTGGAACCAGATTTTGACCCACGCTGACCTGTGTTTTACCTCAGGTCATCAAAGTGTCTGTTCTTCATGCTCTGTACTCTTGCTCTAATGCATTCCCTCTGCATGAGTGTTCAAGTGTGAGACAGATGGGAAGTTAAAGATGCCGCCAGTTCCCCCAGGTATGAGAAATTAGGTCACGTAATACATCGAGATAAGAGATTTCTGTGTACAATATACTGTAGTAATTTATGCAGGTTTTCAGGGTATCTCTCCCTGCAGACTTGGGTATTCTATCTTAAGATCTTTCAGTTTTTTCTTTTCTATCTCGGCATGCCTACAACGAATTAGTCTGCTCGTTTATTTTTGGCGTAACTACGACACAGTTAATTAGAACAGAGGAACAATGCTTTCTCATAACTAGTGTATGAAACATGTTTTTGAGGTGAAAGTTGTTGATATAAAGCTAAGCCCCACACACAAAATGTCAAATTCTTACATAAAATGAAACCCTGAGCTGTTTTCAGACATCACCAGAAAAATCTGTTCTGGACATTTTCCAGAGTTTGCCTGGTAGAGACCAACGGGATACGTTCAGAAAAACAGGAATTTGCAGATCGTTCCTGTAAGTGGTGGCTTCTGGGGAGAGCATGGCGTATTATTTCCAATGCTGGAATGTAAAGTTTTTTTTGTTTTCAGCACACTGACACCAGTATCTGCCCTTATCATCAAAAGATCTTGAATCACTTTCAAAGTTGACACTTTGTTGGAGTCTTTTCCATCTTCTGATATTTGTATCGTTTAAGTTTCAAGTCCCACACATGTGAGAAACATCATCAACACGCCACTGTGGACTTTCCTGCTGTACTCTCACTTGGGTTCATTCATGTTCTGGATATTCTGCTCTGGGGGGCTGACAGGAAAGGATCCAGAAAATGTCTGAAGCAACCGACTCAGACTTTAACAATCTCACATAAAGCCTCTCCAGAACATTTCAGGAAAATGCCCCTGTGTATGCTGAAAGCATCCCCAAAGCAACTTCAAGATCTCAGGTGGCCATACGGAAACATGGCCAGTAGTATAATGGTAGCTTAGGGTTTGGCAAAAAGCAATCACAATTTGGGAGGAAAACGTAATTAAATGCAACAAACATACCCCCTAGTTTTTCATAATAACTGCAGAACAGAAAGGAAATCAAACCAAATGCTGCACAAAAAAAGGTCACTTAGCTACAAATACAGTAGCATCCATAAAATATGATTTTCGTTATGTAACGCAGCCATGTGTAATGACTCCCTTTTGCACTGAGACGTTTATATAACTCAAACAAAGCTCTTACTTAATGAGAAAACTGAGTACAGAGAAATACAGTATACTGTATGTCACACTGAGAGAAAAGCTAATATGACCTGAAACAACGTTCGGATAAAAGAAAACATTTTTTGAAGTTATCCTCGTCTTCACAGAGCAGCATAAAAATGTGTGCACTACAAATTAAATGATAGCATCCTGTGGGCTTACAAAGGAAATGACAGAATTCCCATTTCTCTGGGGGCTGTTTTATTATACATAGCAAAGTAAATATATAAATGAATAAATAATATGTCATTTCCAATGTATTTCACAAGCCACTTATTGATTGAAATGGGTCTGACCTCCACAGAAATGGGAAGAATGTTGTTAAGTGGGCATTTATCCTTAGTCTAGACAATTTGTTTTTTTTATAATTAATTATTCTATAATTTGTATTTTCCTACTGTGACAGAAATCTACTAAGGAGTAACCAGCTGCTGTTTTCCTCATAGGGGGAAATAGGCAAACTGCTTATGGATTTTGGGTGACTTCCGTCATGAAGGGGGGAAGGTGATGAAAGATAGAATAGGCAATACGGTATCAGGACAAAATTCAATGCTATGTCCTTCATTTGGTCCACATGCCTAATGCTCCAAAAAATTACTGAAATCCTTGGCTACTTTTGAGATATTTTGAAGCCCATCAGACGTAAGGTTACGTAGCCATGTCCGGCTTTTCCCTGTCATCGTCACACTTGCTGCGGTTGTTAACTAAGCATTTTTGTGCAGGACTTTAGCTTATTGAATTGAAACTGGCCAGAGGAATCTACTGTCTACTGGAAATGGAAGATATCACATTTAAGAAATGGAACGAGTATCGGTGTAAATGCAGTTTTTTGCAGTGTTGCATTGTAGGTTGTTTCTGAATACTGATGTTACATGGTCTGGTGCAACAGAGGAAATTAATTAGTAATGAGGGAAAACGAGTTCTTAGCATCTCCACAACCCAACATCTGCAGTCTGAACTAGAGAAATAAAACTGAGGAAATATGTCAAACAACTAAGTGTTAGGTTTGTCGTAGATGATGAGCCAAAAAAGATAATGTGAGATTAACGAGAGTGAAAGAAGAGTCATCATTTGAATCAGTCAGTACGGTGACGGGTTGCCACTGGGACACTGAACTGTCTACAGACGTCCAGCTTAACACTCAAATGCTGTTACACTGTCAGATGGCCGTGAGAGAACTGCAGTTAAATTTTTTGTACACAGCACACATTGTGATCACTCACAATAATCTCACAACGTAGCGTTCCGTCAGTGAGCAAACTTGTTTTCTTCTTGCTACAAGCCAACACAGAACATAAGCTCTTCCAATCACAAAAAGAAAAACCCTGAACCGAGGCACGAGTCACCACATTAGACAAGTATAGCCCAGCCTTCCTGTCTGCACTGTCTGGGACATTCAGAAAATGGCAAACAAAGCCAAATGGTCAAGAGGTAGATAAACAAGCTCCAAGTACATTCGCATATTAGCAACTTGCAAAGTTGTTTTGTTCCCTGTACCCAAACAGTTTTCTATCCACTCATCCAGTTGATCCAGAGCAACATTAGCATTCATTTAAGCTCTGTTTCTACAAAGTAAAATACCTTCAGCCACTCATTAGCTGCTGAATACTCCAATGTGTTCTGAAGCTAGTCAATTACTTTGCCATTTGGTAATGTAGCTAATGTAAAGTGCTTTTTTTGTGTGTGTAAATCCTCTGTGTGCCGCAACAGGAAATGAGGTTGATGGAGGAGGTGAGACTAAACTTAACCAGTAAAGTATGAGGCTGAAAACAAAAACAACAGGCCGAAAGATGATAAAAACCCTCCATAGACTGAGAACCACAGAATACAGGTGATAATCATTTTCTTGTTTGTTGATCTTATATTCTATACTAAAATTAAACTAAAGTGTTTTGCGTGTGTAATATTTTGAGCATTGCTAGAAGAGAGCCTGTGACCCAAACATTCCATTGCCAGCGTCTGATAAATGTAATTGGTATTTACATGACAATAAAGTTTTGAATCTTGAATCTTGAATCTAATCTCTGTCTAGGTCTGTAACTATGAGCTACACTGTTCACAGTACATATAACCATGTAATCAATTGAGCTCTGTGGAGATTTGTAAATCTTCAACAAAATAATGCAATGAAAGCCATTCAGCCATTCCTGAGATATGTCATAGTAATCATAATATTTCCAAGAACTATTACAATGTACAGACTTGTTAGCTCGAGCTATAGTGAGGTGTAGCTGCAAGATTTCACAAATTCTCTCTCAAAAATTGAGAGTTTTAATGTGGCCTAGATTGTGCTTTGAAGAATAAGTCGCCCAACAGGACAAACACAAAATCGTCGTAGCAGAAGGTTATGGTCTTCATTTCTAGGCTCTCACAGTAACCAAGGCATACAGAGTAACCTCATTAGAAAACTAAAGCCCAGCCTCCCTGTCTGCAATGTCTGGGACACTCTGAAAATGGAAACCAAAGTCAAACGGTCAAGTAGCCAGACAGAAGCAATTTCATGTTTCATAATGGATTTCCTTATTCTTTTTTTTTTTTTTTTTGCCCTTTGCTGGCTCGCTATCACAAAAACAAAGAGCTGTCATTTTGATGCTATTGTTGTATGTCTCCTGTGGTCAAAGCGACTTTGTACGCCAATACTGTCTGAAGGTTTCTAACCCATAATGACAGCTACACCGGCTCATAATTCACATCAGAGCACTTCGGTGATGAATGCCGTGCTCTACCATCGACTGAACCTTGACGCAGATCCCCTCTGTGGTCTCAATGGCAGGGCTGTACTAAAGGACGGGGAGCGGTGAGCCATTGGGAAAATGTAGCCAGATAGAGGGGGAGTTCAGGGACAATAAAGCCCAAGTTAATTTGTTTCTGGTACATTTTGATGCCACTATCCCATCACATTCACTGATTTTGATTATTCCATATTCCAAACATCAAGGAGAATTAGGTGTTGGGTAAGAAAGAATGTGTATAACACTGATTTACTTCAGAGCATTCCATTTTATCGTATTCTTCTTTGAAAACAGGATTTGGAGCAGATGAGGTTTCAACTAAAACAAAACAGTGATGTCCACAGCACTGTCTCTGTTAACTAAGTTTGTTCATCACTCTAGCTGGAAACAAATCTATCGAATGATCTTCCTGAATGATGAGAGAGAACACAGACACAGTTCAATACCAGTCCTTCCTCGTGTCCTCTGTCCTCCCCTCTGTGCTGCTGATGTGATTTACTGTCTGCTGGTACAGCTGGTAGAGACGGGGGCTGGTTTGTCTCAGACAGAAGCAAAGTTTATGAGAATTATTCCAATCCATGGCAAATAAAGGCAACCAGTTTTTATTTGAACTTCTCTGTAACAAATTTTTCTAACTCCACTGCAAAGCTGCAAGGGATGTGATTGGTCTGATAACTACATCCTTTCCGGAGTCGCATTTCCAGAGTTCATGCCACATAATACCGACAGAAACAACAGAAGATTTAGAAGAACGAATATGGACCAAATAGAAGAGCGTTTGGCAGAAGTGATACGAAAGTATGATCACTTGTATAACCCGTCACTGACTGGCGGCCAGAAAAAGGCCATGAGGAGCTGTTTATTTATGTAAATAAACAATCAACGAAGAAGAAAGAAGGCGTGTCTAAGGTCGTCTTCGACAAAAATCATTATTCTGCCTAGTGTTCTGGCAGGGAATTGCTTTGTAAGAGGCGCAACGCTTGGGGAAGCTAGGGGAAGCATGAATGACAAAGAGTCCTGCGACACAGCTGCGTGAAAAGCCGACAACGCAGTTGCAGAAGCATGCGCCGGCCGACCTTAAGACCTCAGTTAAAGGCCTGTTATCTCCTGCCCTTGAGGTAAATCAAGGCAGCAGTCACTACATGAGGTATTTAGGGATCAGGTTTGAATCTCAGTGAGTGGTCATCCATGTGACACGCAGCCATGCAGTGCTTAAATCTGCTGGTGTTGGTCATGTATGTATGAATAACCACATATTCCGAGCAACCGCTCGTTCATCTGTAGAATACAAACTCATTGTAGTTGAGGGAACGGAGAAGAGGCGAACTCAACATATTGCTGAGTGCGCTAAAAGGAATCCCATCAACTGTGAAGCTGTCTGGAGTGGCTTATACTCTCACACACACACACACACACACACGCACACAAATATGCAGAGCCCATTAAGGTATTAAACTATTGTTCGTTCTTTCTCAGGCTAGTGTGGTCATATTTACTTCCAACAGTTACGTAACATTCACTGTCAAATAAAGAGTAATAGAAAATCAGGTCGTTTCATCTGCTGTGTTTTCATGTTAATGAACCCCAGAATGAAGTCAACCAATCACAAGCATTTCCAGGCAGATTTATCTCACTCGCTCAGAAATATAATCAAGCATGTAAATACTGAAGATATTTAGCTTCTGGTTCGCTTCCCCCGATGTTGCTTGAATTCTGCAGAAAGACTTTTCCCTGTAGACCTCTCTTCATTCTGGATGAATGCGGCCTAATCTCTATTTTTTGGTTAAAATTTGTAACAGCGGTTATCGTCCTGAGGAGTGTTCCTCCGTTCCGTCTCTCGCTCTTTGTCCCTCTCTCTCACCCTGCTGGGGTGAGCAAAGGGAGTTAGATGTGGTGACAGGAAAGTAATCGTCAGTTGTAGCCGTACAGATGCTAGAGCATCTAAAAGCAGCTTATGCACATTGGAGGGCAGTGGAAACACTTTCATGGTGGGAGGGAACTCCTGTGATCTGAATGTGTGTAGTACCTCAGCGGTAATCCAACACCATTTTTTGCATTATCAGTGTTGTTGGACTCCACTCACCTACAGCACTGTGACTCACTGTCTGTGTCTTGCACACACACACCCTTCTGGAGCTCTAACTTACTGTGAATGTACTAAAGACCACACCATTACTCAATCTCCTCAGGCAAAACATGTGTTCCAGGCCAGCCGGCCCCGAAATTACTCATGATCTTTCAACACTGGAAAAATAAATAAAACACCCCCGTAAAACATCCACAACTGGATGACTTCTTTCTGAAGCGTCGTTCTGTGTGTGATGAATTGTCTTATTCATGCACTTTTGCATTGGCGTTACATTTGTGTCTTAAAGGTGGATGCCTGTGTTATGTTTTCCTCCTCCTACACTGAGCTGTAAGCTTTCTGTCATATTAGGCCGCAATCCACACATGCGTTTTTCTTTTTTCTCTTTAATAAAGGTGTAATAATATGATTTGAACATAAACGAATGGCCACTTGATGACAATTGTGGTGACACTTTTAAAACCTCGTCCCTGAAAGTGAAATAATAGAAAGACCTTGTGGAATATGGGCATTAAATGTGGGATCTTTTGGGAATGAGGAGAGGATCTTTGCCCAGTTCATTTAACATTGGTAGAATTCCTGGAGGTCTCATGGAATCATCAATCTTTCCGATTCTGGTGATGGATGGGCACTGGGGCTCTGGAAGTTAGACTATGGTGCTGTGGGAGTTGTCGTCTGTTAGGAAATGTGATTTTAACCAATGCTACCTAGAAATGGCCCGCTGCTCATAATTCTTCCTTTGTCCCCTGTGAATAACAAGATTACTTTTTTTTTTGTGAAATGCATATAAAACAAGAGACAGAAGAAGGTCTCAGAGAATGTGTGGGATGTGTCCAGATATCATATTTTTCTCTGGTTAAATGGTGAGTTGTTTTCTTCATGTCTATTATCTTTGCCCACTGTGACTGAACTGCATGTGTTGAGAAAATTCCTCATCTTTAAGCTTTTAGGTGAAGGATCCTTTTTTAATCATAACAACTTAATTATCTCCACAAAAAAAAGTGTAATTTGCAAACTCCTCTTAGTGCAATTAAAAGTGCGAGGTCTGCAGCGGTGTCAGAAGTCTGCCTCAACTCGCTCCGTCTGAACCAAACTTCATTACTGAACTTCAGTAATTGTTAGGGGGAAAAAAGGGGTTTGGTTTGTCGGGACTCGGGATTCTCGTTGAACTGAAAATTAACAACACTGCACTGAACACATCCACACAACTGTGACTGCGTTTGAGCAGATTCGCCCTTTTTCACAAATGCTTCTTCCCCAGCCAATCACTAGTTGTTTATTTCACTGTCTGAACTCGTCATTAGTCAGCATTACTTTTCAATATAAAATCATTAAAGTGGAATTCTCATCTTTGCACAGAGTCTGGCTCCAGACACAGCAGAACATCTGATGGAGATGAAATAAAGTCCATCCAGATTTAATGGAGGCTCCCACATTTTAAATTCTGTTTTTATTCGAAAGTACGAATAGTAATGTAGAAAACTTGGTTTGGTTGATGTATGTGTGAATAGATGTGTGGTTTGCAGTTGATTAACTCCGAGCTCACTTTAGTAGAATAGTAATTTAGATGCTTACACAACTTACACATATGTATTGTTCAGTGATATTTTAATGACCTTATTCCTAAACTGTGGCAGGCTGAGGTGATCGCCTGGATATCAGACACTTTCTGCACACTTTGATGTTACCGGGCGGATTTACAAGTGACATACCACTGCAGTAATGTGCCACTAATTTGCTTCAGACTACTTTTTCAGTTAAGTTTACAGAGTCGCGGTGCACATTCAAAGCGCCAATATGATCACATCAGATTTATGCATGAAACTTTTTCATGTTAATGTTGGATCACTTATACGGCATGTCGCGTTTATAACACAATAACTTCAATGTCCTTCAGAGAAAGACAAATGAATAGATATAATGAGTCCGAATGCTTGTCAACGTGGGATAAGAAATGGATCAAGGAAAGCGCGCTGCCTCATTTAACATTCACACAGAGGTGTTTAATGACACCTGGAAGCAGCCCAATGTAACTTCAAGTCCTTTGCGGTTGGCCACTGAGCAGCTCGGCTTCAGAAGCTGGAGGTTAAGTGCGCGGCTCAAAGGCATCTCCTGGGTTTCTGCCGAGCCACGGGAGTGCATGACTTATTCACTTTCCAAGATCAGAGTTTCAAAGCTGATCAGGGATTCCAAACACAACCATCAAGTTACCAGAATGTTTCTCAACATAGTGTTGTTCTTATGACTAAATGGACAATTTCTCCGGTAGTAACTAGAATTGCACTCTGCAAAGTGCATACCTCCACCAAGGCCAAACAATCCTTAATATGAGAGACTTGACGGTTTTTTTTGTTTTTTTGGGAGAAATTGATGAAAATGACCTTGAAATGTAAAATTTTTAGGAAAGGAAAGCACTTCCCTCGCCACTGCCCCAAAGCCTCCACCAAGTATACGTCAGCCTTGTGCTTGTCCATCAGAAGCTCTGTCAAAGCTGGCGTTTTTATCTACTGTCTCCGAACACCTGGCTCTCATCAGCCCTGCTCGCACCCCACAGTAACTCATTTGTTAACAATTTCAATTGGTCAAAGCCCAGTTATTTAGAGGCGATGGCATTCATTCAAACTGGTTGAAGGCAAAACTCCTACCAGCAAAAACAAATTGTTTTCTGTCGCCGACCCTGGTACATTTAATTACTGATCCAGATGTGGCCTTGGTTAACTATTCCTCGGTTTTTAATGTCATTGCTGATGGACATGCCTGTCGTGTAAAACAGAATGAAAAAAAAAGAAACAGTCCTTGGTGCTCTCCAAAACGTGTTGTATTGCACTGTGGCTTCGTAGTACGGCAGTGTGAACTGCTCTTGCCCATCAGTTTTTCTTCTTTCATTTGTATAGGTTTTAACTTTTATTTTGTAAAGGTTTGATCATTTGCTATTTTTGCATTTCGCTTATTGTGTTATGTGCCTGATAACGTGCTGCTGTAACCAAGGAATTTCCCAGTTTGGGATCAATAAAATTCATCCATCCAGCCACTTCTCTAAAATATGAAATAGATTGCCTCAGGGGTCCATTCTTGGTCTGTTGATGTTTACATATACACACAATTGTTCCTAATAAATATATCAAGGTCCAATTTAAGTGATGCTTATATTTCATATGCCCCCGGCTCCACCACAGCCAAGGCCCTGACTCATCTTGCCTTCCAATTATCACAGACTCATTTTGAATGCAGGATAGACCAAGTACATGGGGTTTCTCCATCTCCACCACCCTGTAAACTTTAAATGGTTCCCATATCTCTCTTGTGCAGTCGTACAGTTACTTTGGTGTTTGGCCTTACAGTAGCTTTTATTGCCATTCAGCAATTGGTTAAAACATACAAAATGAAACTACACTATTTTATAGAATTAAATGATGCACCTCATCAAACTGCAGGTCCGCCTTCAGGCCTGTCCTTGACTAAGGGGATGTTCTATATTGCCATGTTGTCCGATCAACACTCCAGCACTAATTGCACTCTATGCTTTATCACAGTTGACAAATGATTGTACTCATCGCTCTTCTCTGCATCACGAGGTGGGTTGGACCTCCTCACAGATGAGAAGGATTGGCCACGTCATTTGTTTAAAGGCTAGAATTTTTTAAATCTCACCCACAACCTCAGATGTCATTTAAGTCTGGTATCTACATGATTCAATAACTTTTTAAATTTAGATATCCTATATCCATTCATGAATAAACAAGTTTCAGGTGCCACCCACTATTAAAATGCAAATCACTGCAAACTTCCTTCAGAGTAAAGTTCTTACATTTCCTCTGTTAGAAGCTTCATTGTCGGATGTTTGTTTTTTTCTTTATTCATTGTATCGTATAATTGTTCTGTCTTTGTTTTGTTGACTGTGTTTTTGATTGTTCTCAGGTCTCTCTAGGATAAGAGATCTTAATCTTAATGAGACTGCTTAATTAAATAAGGATTGAGTTAAAATCGTTTCAGGACTTTGTTTATAATCCTGCAGACAAAACATTAATCTAACAGTCAAACGGGGCTGAAAACATATCCCCTTGGTTGAAGTAAATTATGTAACTCTGCAGAATTTGCAAAGGGGTAATTCCATAAAGTTTTGTTATTGAATCTTGAAAATATTGCTTTTGTAATAATCATTCTCAGGGGGACCTTCAGTTTTGATCCAACATTTACACACATCCTAATAATAACCTCTATTAATAGTTGGTGACAATTTTAGGAATCT
Organism: Platichthys flesus; assembly: GCF_949316205.1. Taxonomy (NCBI): domain Eukaryota; kingdom Metazoa; phylum Chordata; class Actinopteri; order Pleuronectiformes; family Pleuronectidae; genus Platichthys; species Platichthys flesus. The sequence goes on from NC_084947.1 coordinate 14,608,094, forward strand.
CATGTATTATATTGTATTTGTACCTGTTTTTGTATACATTCTGCATAGAACACATGCCTGCTGAGTTAAAATCATATTAAATATCATGTAAGTTAAAAAGAACAGAACCTTTCATTCTGCCTGATTCCATCTCTAGTTTTTAAATTGGCAATGTCACTTTATCACTTGCAATCTGCATTCACGTGATGTACCTTCTAGAAGTAGAATGGTTTGAATATGTAGGATTAATTTGTAAAGTAAACTGTTGAATAGTCGTGTTCTCCCTGCAGTTGTGTATAAACTCTGAGCTATTACAGTTCTATAATTGCTGGCATTTAAAAAAAAGTTTCCAGCTAAAGTTCAAACACTGAAAAGAAAATCCATTAGAACCTCATTCAGTCACATTCCCCAAAAAACGTTCTATGCAACCAGCCCTTTTACCCTTTTTCCATTACCGACAGATAGTGAATGATCACTTCAAAAAATAGAGAGGAAAATGAAATTCCTATTAGCTCTAATTACTTTTCCCATTTATCCTTGGGAATGACATGAAGATTAATGAAGCTCTCCACTATTTTAAGCAAGCTTATTCAAATGAGTGATTTAACTCCCCTTATATCATTGCATCAATCTTAACACAAGATGTGTATGGGTTATTTTTCCTTATCATTATCATTATTATCATTATTATTATGATTCTTATTTAGGAACCTTCTTAGTATTCTTTGCCATGATATTCATTCAGCATCCACAGGAGAGTGATTTGTACTGATATGGCAGTAAATTGTTGGTGTTGGGTAAAATCCAAAGGTCTATTCCAAAATTTAAATTAGCATAATAGCTTTGGCCCTTAGTCTTGTGATGAGAAGTATTGAGTCGGTCTTGTGGGTTTTCCATGCACATTTCACTGAGGGGAGACGACACCTGCCAGCAAACCACAAGGAAACTGCTAGAATAAAAAAATAACATGGTTTATTACTAGACACAAAACAAGCAGGGTTTAGTCGCTCTATAAATTCAAACATTTGCATTACACATAATGTAAACTTCACCGAAAAGTCCCTGTTTACACTGTGTGCAATAACTGCAGTTAGCTGTGTGCCGTGCTAAACTAACTTGAGAGGGAGGCAAATGCATTAGTGAAATCCCATTAAAACAAGTTTTCCTCCTATTAATTGTCACTCTGTGTTGCTCTTTCGCTCTTATCTCCCTGCGCCTGCCTCCCTCCTCTCACTGCCCCTCCCTTCCATGTGCTCCTCTCCATCCATGACGTCTGGATGGGAACTTTCACAAAGAGACCAATCGTTGTATTGTGTGCGGTAATGGAGCAGAGTTGAGTGGAGCAGAGATGGCAGGGGAAAAGTGCCAACTGCGCCCTCCTACGCGATAATATTGTCGTGTTAGATTACCCATCAGGCTGTTGGCACTGCCCTGCCTCTCCTTGAACTCAAAACCCTGCTGAAGAGCAGCCAACTGCTAATGGTGTTTTTCCACTGAGAGCTGTTGGCTGCATACAGTGCAGTGTGATATTATATTCACTCCTGCCTATTAAAGCTCTTAATTCTGAAGTATGTTTGCCAGTGGGCCGCCGTGCTATTATATGAGCTGTGCAGTATGATGCCATGTTCACCGAGTACTCAAGTCTTTATTCTTAACAGTGTTAAAAGGCTTGATATCTGTAAATGGAAGAAACTGTAGGAGCATCTCTATTGGTGCAGTGCCTTGCTCAGGAGCACAAAACACAGACATGAGTCACCTATAGCAAATACATGTAACACCAGCATCCTTCAGAGCTGGAGTACACCTGCCTGTTAATACTGGTGTATGGCCAGCACCTGGCAGACAGAATGACTGTGTTTGACTAGTGACTACGATAACTAGTCTAGCAGTTATTTTGCTCGTTTGTGAAATTTGACATATTTTCATATTTTTATCTTGGTGGTCAGTCCCTCCGAGGTGTTGAGATACTCTGATTGCAAAAATCAAATCCATCCGATTCTCATCAATTTTGTGCAAGCTTGCAATTTGTTCCTATTACCACAGATTTCCAGGGAGTGTTTGATGCAAAGGTCATGACTTATAGCCCTACTGTCCTGCTAAGCATCATGATCTGATTGGGTAATTTATTAGACTAGGGCTATAAATAAGAAAACCAACTTCACATAATTATATCACAGTTGATATTTGTCTTTACCCACTGGGATATGAACTCTGACCTGGTTTTGTAGTTAGAGTTGTTAACCCTACAGTTCATATCAATGTATGTAGTCTTCACCCACAGGTATGCATATGTTCAACAGCCATGATCACTTATGTTAAATTTTCGTCTAAGACACACCAAACGTGGCTTTTAGCTTTGTGTGTGCACCAGTCCATCCATAGATTGATTATATATTGTACTTTATACTGGACTGGTGCAATGAAAACTCAAAATGTTTGATTTCAGCTGGAGCTCACATCAGAGGACGGACACGCAATACTTACTCTGATGTATTGCTGGCTGTCCATTTCAATATCAATTCTGATCACCACATATTGATTTTATATTTTCTTACAATCTAAAATGGTTGAAATATAATTTAATTGTAGCAGTGCTGTGTGGAGCTATGGACAGTGTTTTGATACACTTCCTGTCATTGTTTTTACTGTCCTTGTCTGTTCCTCTACCAGCCCTCTGTGTGTGTCTGTCATTCTGGGTGCGCATGAGAACATGTGCATATGCGTACATTTGTTTGACACAATATGAAAGAACAAGGGTGTATAGTTTATAAGTGCAGTTATTGGTTTGCCAGAAAGCACTTGATTCAATGCCTAAACAGTATGATTCAATATTAAACCCAGCATGATCAGCAACCGACACAAAATAGAATCTAATTCTATGGGGAACACTGGATGGATTTCAACAAAGCCCATTTAGGACAAAGAGATTTCAGGGTTTAATGTAATCTGCACGTAATACGTTTTTGTCCTGTCTTTGTTTTCTGCATGATCCACCACAATCACAATTTCATTGGCCTACAGATTATTCTGTTTGAAGGAATGTAATTTGTCGGCATGACCCAATAGCAGAGAAGGTGCATCCCAGTGGACGGGACGGATTACATGCATTGTATACTCCCCATAATTTTAAAGAAATGTAATCAATAGAGAATATTATTTAGTGTAACATATTAAATGTATGTTACTTTTTAAAAACAATAAAACATGTATATTACTGCATTTTCTCTTGTATTATACCACAATGTATGTATCATTACTTGCTAGATTGACCTCTGTGATGTTCACAGCCATTCATCCCAATTTCCTGGAGAAACAATCAAGTTTTAAATCTACATTCAGACAGATGTGCTGAATGTGGCCTGATTAAACCGTATAAATCAATTTCATCGGCGATTTATTCAGACGAGATAATTAACCATGGCAGATCTTTGATTTACTCAAAGCTGTCCGAGAATGACTTGTTCCCCTCACTGATTTATATTCTTCCGATGAGGTCCAGCCCACTGTAAAAGTGTTATTGTTTTATATCCCCCCACTCCATATGTCCAATATCCGCCTCCTACACCTTTTTTCTTTGCTGAAGAATGCAGTTGTCATCGCTGTAATTGGTAAGGCAACGAAATGTTCAAATGAAAAATAAAGATCCTATCAATGTGCTGGATTTTGTGGACATTGTTGAAACCCCTTTATGTGACTCAAATATCTATTTGTATAATGATTAACCTAAAAAGTCATCTGCGTTTTCACTTTAAGGTTTAGTTTAATTAATGCAAATCGTTAGGCAGGGTGATTAGAGGAGGTCAAACTGCTGCAGCGTTCGTCAGCATCACGGCACTTCAGTGCTGCACGTTATTCAGAGGCAGGAAGTAATCATGTCTAATTTTGGAGCTGTGACTGACTCACTGAATCCGAGGAAGGAAATGTATTTGAATTCACGGCTGGTCTTATTTGAGATGGCTGTGTTTCACCTTCTTAACATCATTAGCTGTACAAATTGATAATTAAAATTAATGGGGGCTTTTTGTAATCCAATCTCTAAAATATTTTCTTCCTTGGCGTGTCTGAAAAGACGAAGCTGTCAAATGTGTCTCTTAAAATAGTTTACCATTGAAGTGATTCCTGAATATAACACAAGCAATGTAATATCATATCTTGGTGCATCATTATCTTGCATGAATCAAACTGTGAGTTGTTAACGTGCTGAACTGTTCAGCACGGTAACAACTCACAGTTTGATTTCCACAGGGGCAAATAACAGAGTGACACTTAATCATTGACCATTTATGAAACCATATGTGACAATAAACAATGAAAAAAGTCAATGATGCTCAAGTTGTTTTTGACCTTATTTGTACTCCATTAAAAGTGCGGGCCATTTATCAATTCCAAATTAAGCTATTACCACAAAAACAGATCTTTGAAATGTCACCGCTGCATCTATTCATTTCTCAGGTGTGCAGTGATTCATATTCCATTAAACAAATACGTTAAGGGTGTCAATTCCTCTTGAAATGAATTATCCTGACCTTCATGAAATTAGATTATAAATGCAAATCACCTCAGCAGTGGAGAGAAAAACTTTATCAATATCTTAGGCATGAATTCCAATGATAAATGTGTCTGTCTGGAATCAATACGTGTGTGAAGATAGCCAGTATATAGGCCAAACCACTGACTATTTATATAGAATATATACATACATTCAAAATGTAATATAACTTAATAGGATAGGAATATATTGGATTTGTTGTGAATAAATACATATGAGGAAAAATAAAGCTAAACCTCCAGCAGCCACAATTATAGATTTATTGAACACTTCACTCCACAGTCATCAGTGCCACAAAAACTAAATCACATAATGCTCAGTCAACATGAAGGCCGCTCACATCATGGACTATGGACTTATGGAATCTGTGCCTCCTCTGTGGGCCCGGTCACACAGTATCATCTAGCTTCCTGCAGAACCACAGAATCCATCCCTGCTCGGAGTGGAGTGGCATTTTCAAATCTACCAACAACAACTGTTGCATCTTATCACAAACAGAGATAACGGCTGGAGGAGATTGGCTAGCCCGTCACTGCGGGCCACAAGGGAACATCTGAATGTACCAGAACCCACGCTGGGTAATCATCCCCCATGAATACATGTCTCTCTCTCTCTCTCTCTCTCTCTCACACATGCAGAGACACGCTCACACGCCATCTTCTGAGAGAGATTGCATCAGAAGTCCACTGGTCGGGGAGAGCGTGGCCTAGGGGCTAGAGCGGGTGCTCTGCAACAAGAAGGTTGCTGGTTCGAATCCCTCTCTTTCCCATCTGTATGCCTAAGTGTCCTTGGCAAGATACTGAACCCCTAAATGGCCCCTCATAAATGTTGAGTGTACTTAAAATGTATGTCGCTTTGGACAAAAGCGTCAGCTAAATGACATGTAATGTCTGAAAGACGAGGGTTGGGGGGGATGGAAAGAGCATCTATCACTCACAGGACAACTGCTGATGACCCGATCACAAAGCAATAAAAAACAGAGCAGCTGCTTGACCGAATCACGGAGACACAGTGGACAGAAGGACGACTTGACATTGAGCGACAGCGCTCTCAGATGTTCTGCTCTTCGCCAGGGAACACAGAATCCTCCCCGCTGACAGTTGTTTTTGTTATGGAGTTGTCAAGGTGTATATAAACCTTAGCAACAGAGTCGTACTCCACTGGGCTTCTGGTTTGTTGACAGATAAATGATATAGTTCCACTGATGTGGTTATAATGGCAACATCTCAGTTAATGCAGCGCTCTGGTAATTCAGCTTCTGTTCCATCTCTGCTCGCCTTAAACTTGTAATGGAAAAAGTTTTCACGCTGTTGACAAGCACTGACCCAGACGTGTGTGTAGTTACACACCTGCACACACACAAACTGGAACACACACACACACACACACATTGCAGCAGCTTGAAATTTGCTTCCAATACCTTCACTCTTTCTTAAAACAACCAGAAGAAAGATCGTCTTAAATCAAGAGGATTTTATACGCCCAGGGATTAGGCTGTCAGGGAGCTAATTTTTCGAATGGCAATACATACAAATCATTAACCCTCATTTATTTCAGGGAGGCCACTGTGTTGGCACAGCTGGGATTGCCAATGCAAATAAATTTGGCAAAGAGAGAAAAAGAAAAAACAGCATTGGATGGAACATTTTTTAAACTGAGGCTGAAGCATCATCCAAGATATGACTATGACCAGAAGACATTTCCAGTGTTAAACACCATTATAAAGCATCTGCTCAGCCTTCAAGCTCATGAATCTGTTATTCAAACCATTGTTCATGTATCATATTCCAATATCCATCTATAGCTGACACAGCGTCCTGCTTTTACCTTAACCACCATCTGACTCGATGGATGTAGACTTTATGTATAAGTAATACAAATTTCCTTTCACTATGGGAAACAACAACCTTCTAGCTATACATTTTAGCATCACCTCCATGCAAACTATTGCTATTACTTTAGCAGGTTTAAAACAACACAAACAAGGGGCGTTTCCCCCTTATAGCTGAACGGTAGCGGGTGCAACCAAAGCTTTATGCTGTTCCTCTGCGGCACATTTCCTGTTTCACATTCCAGCCTCGTTTGCATAAATCCAATGCAATCATGCTTCAAGCGGATCCAACTGTAAACCCAACCGCTGGGCATGGCCTGGGTTCAAATTTAACTCAGGACCTTTTGTGTCCTGTTAGATTATTTTCCTCTATTCCAGAAATGGGTATTAACTTTGATTTAATCAGGTCAACTTCTATTTAGTATTATTCAGATTTGTATCTATATACTGTATTTATCACAGAATTCGGTGGTATATTTTGAGAAATAGCCCTATCCCCACACTGACTTTTTTCAGCCTGTATAAATTTGAAGAGTTTAATTAACTGAAGCTGTTCAGCATTGACTAAATCTTCACTTCTCTGTCGATGGTAAACTTCAATGTCTTACACTCTCTGCCTGTGCTGTCACGAAGCTGAACTGCCTTCAACCAATTACACCGTCACTCGAATGAAAAGGGTGAATAGTGACAACCTGTAATTATCATTTTTTGTGAAGAGATTAATTCTTTCTGCACCAATGTGTCTAATCAAGATGGACCCTGTCTGCGCCGACAAGTCAGCGGGTTAGAGATAGAGAGGTATTTGATCACGGGCCAGCAAATCCCTCCAACCCCAGCCACAAACTCTCATTCAAGACTATGACGTTTAATTAGTATCAAAACTCATGCACGTAGGAAATGAGCGTGCATGTGATATAAGTGGGAAACCGTCCTCCTGAGGGACTGTCTCTGCTCTGCGTGCACAAATGCAGTCCCTCGAGCACGGGGCTGTGACAAGCTTGTTCCCCCCCAGGCGCTTGCAACCGCTCAACACGGACTTTTAAAAAATTGGAGGTGAAGACAGTCGGGGATATTTCCACTTCTTTGTTTAGCAACTTTCAATACAATAACGTCAATCATGACGATGGCAGATATCGATGATGGCATTTTTACTAGACATAATATATTTTTGACATTAAAAGTTAAAGTAACACATGGGATCGCATTATTTGAAATTGACCTTTTCATGCAAAGATTTGGAATTCACCAAATGTAATTGGTTTGAAAATACCAAAGTGAAGGTTATTGTTGAATCTGTTCATTGGTTGACTGAGTTTCAGAATCATTTGAGGACCTGTGAAGATCTATTTACATTAGCAATGCGATTGTTAGGCTAGCTGAGACACAAAATATTTCATCTGTTTATTATTTTTTACACTATTCACTTTGCCTTCACCTTTGATTCTGTTTTTTTGTTTAATTATTCATGAATGGTGCATAATTTATTATACACTTGTTTATGCATGACTTGTTGCCTAAGGGTGGTGTTGTTTTGTTTTTCTTTCCCTCAGTGAATGTTTGAGACGTACTTCAGTTCCGAGGCTTTGGCTGTAAAAATGCTCGATGCAGCTACTCTAAGTTTAGAGTCTGCCCTTCCTAGCCAGAGGAGGAACCATCAGGCTTCACAGAGTCTTCCACTCATACCACGCACTAATGTGAATTATAAGAAACCAAGATGGGGAAAATAGTCACATTTAAATATTCACATTAACTCATATTTGTTTAACTTGAATGAACAGACTACACTTCAGATCATTACGTTTACATTGTTGCGTTGTTTACGGCTCGTTCGGTACAATATGAGCTTTGACACCAATTTTCCTTCCAACACAAAATGTTTTTGAACAAATGCATTTCAATTTAGATCTGAAAGACTGAACCTAATGGAATCATTATTACTCAGCTAAATTAATTGTGAAAGGATGAGCTAAACCCGCTCCTGGGAAATCAGATATTGATCTGACAGCATCAGACTCTACTGACCTTTGACCTTGAAAGCTGCAGGTGTGGACGATACTGCTGCATGAGCTATAATCTAACTAACATTAGAACACGCAGGTCAGTCAATAGATGAAACGCAAAAGGAGTCTGAACAGCAGGGAGCTGCTTTCAGCTGTGAAAACTAGCGCTGAGGGTCACTGTTGTTTTGTTGCAGTACATTACACTGCTCATCACTGCTGGAAGCAGTTAGAGTCATTTGGCCTATGTTTAGATTGCTGGTGCAGTGGAAGAGCGTGAAGCTGTTCTCATTTACAACTCTATATGATTTGAGTATGTCAAATCTAAAATGGAAAATGGTTTATTTAAATGAATGTTACACATGAAGAACACATAATTGTATTGTCTCCTTAAGCTACTTTAAAGATAAAGATAATCATATCCTATGTAATTATCCAGCATGTTCAAGTGCTTCACTCAAGCTCTAAGAATTTACATAATTAACATAATATTTGATTAGCACGAGAGACAATCCACTGAAAACAATAACCACAATGATGATTCTCGCGTTATGACGTTGACTTTAAAATGAACGATGTGATGAGACTCACAGGAGAGCCTGAGAGACAGAGGCAGTATTTGTATGATGGATGGGATGCAGACTTCTCTGTCAGTCAGTCGCTGCATTGCTATTTCAATCAAACATTAAGAGAATGCAAAATGTAAAACATCATTAATATCTTCACATTCTGTCATGTCCTGGTAAAGCACATATCGGGATTCTGTCAACAATTAATTTGAATTGTCCGCTATTAAAACTGAACTTCATCAATCTATTCCTTTATTCCAGAGTGGCGGCGGCAGGCAGAACGCACTGCAGCTCAGTGCAGCACATGTTGGTTTTCCATCAACCTGCACAGACAGCAATTGTTTTTAAAGAGAGCCCCGATATGAACTTGTCAAGTTGATTTTGCGTTACTGAACTAAAGGTTTGAAATATGTATAAGCTTAACATTCTGCTGCAGTGTGATTACTTCCGCCAAGAAGGTGTAGGTCTGTTTTTCAGTTTGTTTGTGTATTTGTCAACAGAATTACCCAAAGGTACTTTACACCAATCTTTTGAGGGAAGATTCAGTTCGGATCCAACAATGTTTCATTTACTAAATTTACTACATTTGTGTCAACTTTTCAGGAAGAATGTATCTTGTTGAACAAAATAAGACATATTGTGACTTGTTTGATGGGAAGTGCTTTTCTACTTCTAATACTGTATTGTATGTATGTGAAGCTCATATTGAGGTTGATCATTTGAATTTGGATTATGACTTGAAAACATTTACATGCTACAATGTTCAGTAAACTCATTACTGTCCTCATGATGATAATTGCTGCGGGTCTTCTTATCAGCCTCTGTCTGAAACATCTGGTTTTATCTCCTGTTACTTTAAGCGCCCCCCCTCCCCCCTGACGGTTAAGGTTCAAAAAAACTTTAATAAAGTTCTAGTGAAAGAGAAAAACTGTAGAATAAAGCATTATACTGTTTGTCTCCTTTTACTTCCCCAGATAATTTCAGTTTCGTTCATGTTGTCAGATGTTTTACAAACTAAGGAAGCTATATTCTCTAGAGCTGCCTGAGGAATGGCCATTGTCTCTAAATGTGTGAAATAATAAGTAATTTAACCGTGTGCCTTATGTTTTTCTCCAAAGAAACACGTAAGGGTGAGAGTAATGATAAACGATATTTCTTTAAACTATGACACTATTCTTCCATCCATCTTCTTCCTTTTATGCTTGCTGACGTCTCAGGGGAGCTGAGGCATGAACCCATCATTCATTGGGTGCCAGTGCTTGACAGAACGTACACAGGCAGACAGACAGACAGACATGTGTACATGTAGAGGTAATATAAAGTTTCACCATCACCCATTGTGATCACATTTGGACGGTGGGACTTTGTCAGGACCTGGAAAAACAGATGCAACTGGAGAGGCTCAGTGCTGAGATCTAAACCTACAATTGTGACATCATGCGAGCAGCTGCTTCACAACTTTGGCCTCTGCAATATAGTGAGGTTAAAGGAAATATGGACACGGCCTCCCCCTCTGCTCCTGAGTTATGGCTCTAAGAAAAGTGATTTTGCTGATCAATGTGATGACATAGCCAAGATGACCATTAAGGCTTCATCTTCCCAGCAGACTCCTTTTCCGATCAGTGACTAGATTATGTTTTTGGCTACAAGTCCAAAATGTATAAACTAATTGTACACATTTTTGACTTATAGCCCAAAAAAAAAACATCATCGTGAAATTGACCTATGAACATGACTTTTTAATCAATCATATTTAATCTATCAATCTAACCTTATTCGTTAAAATTAGAAGTGAATCCCTCAAGGCGTTCCAAATATCAAATTCATGAGGATGGGGGGACCGGACTATAGTACATGGCCTATATACATATGTGTGGACCGACAGGTGGACATCTTGGTTACATGCTGCCTCTGGCCAGGGCTGTTGCCAGTGTGGAGGCGCAAAACCTAACATCAACCAACAGTCTGGTTTACTACACATAGTTTTTACTACACGGTTTACTACCACAGGACTTAATGTCTTATGTTTTGCTGATATAAATCTTCTTGGCAGCAAATTACTTTACAGCTCATTTTAATAACTGTGTTTGTACATAATACTGTTTATATGTCTTGTACTCTTATTATTGCATTATTCTGAAGTTGCGCCTGCAGAAGAAGTCAGGAATGTGTTTCTGAGCTGCTAATTTATTAATTTATTAATTCAAATTTATTCCATTAATCATCTTTTCAATGTGCTCTCAGGTGTTCAGTAGGACTGAATATTTTTAAAAAGATGCCACAATAACGAATGTGGAGAGAAACGCTGTCAGGAAAGAATTCATCATGGAAATGGTGAATATAGGGGAAGTATTCATCTCTCTTCACTGGTATTTGTGAAAATGCCATGCCAGTGCTGTGGCTACGACCGTGATCGATCTGCTCAGTGCTGCCAGGCCCCAGAGCAGCAAGCAGCTCTGGGGCGTCAGTCATTGCTCAAGTCTCAGCTCAGGGGCCCGCACTCCGCTGGCCGCTCTGCCCTATGTCCAACAATGTGAGATTGCGGCATTTTAAATATTAAGCAGGAGCAGGGGGGAAAGAGCAGAGTCAGGCTTTCACCTTTGCACATGTCAAATACACTGAATGTTATGGACCCAATGCAATATATGTGACACCCACTGCGAGGTTGAGTGGAGAGCCCACTCGGTGGATTTTAGCACACCAGTGAATAACGTTTGGCTTGTGAAAAGCCCATTTCCACAACTGGGAAGGAAAAATATATGATGCTGTAAGTCACAAACTTGTCAAATAATGAGTTAGTATCTGATAATAACGAGAAATTATCATAAAGTAATGACTTACTAATGGTCATCACTTTGAGAAATTAAGTCATTATTTCAAGTTTATCTTTGTGGTGACTTTGAATTCTTAGAGTACTGACATACTACGACTCACCTTTTCCAAAAGCCATGTTTACACTAATTTGACATGACATTCAGGTCATTCGAATATATGTGAATATCTATGCCAGGGTCCTCTCTTGTCATAGAAAAACAACACAACAGTACTTTATGAATTTACTGAAGGGTCAAGAGGCCACGCAATAGGTCAAGTTAGTGCCCTCTGCTGGATAACAAGGCCACAAATACTTTAGGCTATCTTATGCGGTTGTAGACCCTGAGTTATGAAATCCAACAGGTCATTACCATTCTGATATGAGCTGTCAGAATGAGATTACATTTTTACTGAAACATGGCAGCCCTATCACCTATGACATCATGATATGTAGACAGCTAGAAGACATTACTGTACATGAGGTGCCGCTTTTCTAAATCACTACTTTGCTCCACGTTGTTTTCAACTAAATAAAACCATGAACACGAGAGCTTTTGTTAGGGTCACATCAGTTTACACACAAGTGTGTGTTTGTGTGTGTGTGCATGCTAAACCTGACAGGTCTATCCAGTGAGAGCCCTGAGCTACACAATGCCTTTTTCTAACCACACTCGCAGCTGCAGAATAATTCTGACGCCCAGAATCCAATCTACTGATAAGGCAAAGCACATAATCCATAAAGGGGCTCACGGGCCAGTAGTTCTGTTTACTCTTTAGGGACCAGCCTTTGGCAAATTACACTTTTGTTTCACTTGCTTTAAGCATATAGAGTATATGTATATCTACAGTATATAAGGAGATAGTCAGAGAGTGTTTATATAAATGTGTCCTTTTGATAGCTGCTTGTAAGATGTCGTTTAAATGTACACATAACATTACACCGGCGGTGTTATTATCTTACATATTGTGGGAAAGCCAGATCTGTCAATTGGTTCTCCTAAGGTGTATGTGTATGTATATGTAAGCACAATTTTATTGTAGAAAATGAAGGGACACAAATGGAAATATTCATGGTGGTGAAGTTGTGTGGTGGCTGGAGAAGCACAAAGCTGAATTACAGAAACATCTCAGGGGACATAGAGTCTCGACAGCAGCTTGTTCTTCTGTCCTAACCACACAAAGGAGAGATGAGGTTTCTGCAGCACAGTCAGACTCCGTTAAGGTCGGAATGATCAAACTACTGAATCTGACAGACCTTCAAATGGCAGCTGAAAGACATATATTGTCGTTATTCTCCAACACTCACTTTCCAGTTTGAATCAATATACCTGTAGCATAAAATAATAATGCAATATCTTTAGCAGGGTTGTTAAATTAAGCCACTTCCCTCATAACTGAGAATCTTACCATCAAAATTCAACCCACCTTTTTGCAGAAAATGTCATGAAAGGTTATAAATCATTATTTAAATCAAATTAGATTTTAACATTTTGACATTTGACCGCAGTAAAAGTACCCTCATTCTTTCAGCCTGAAATCTATGACTATTTTCTATAAGGACCCAAAATACACAAGAATGAAAAATATTCTTACAAGTGCCAAAACTTTTTGTAAATTGAGGCTGCTCCATGTCAAATTAGACCTTTATCTAAATAAATGGATTTGGAATCCTCCAGTGTGGGTAAAATCAAGGAAAAAGTTAGTTTTAGGGAATCTTGAAACTGTGAAACTGTGCAAGTCTGCCTGAATGTTTTAATGGAACAGTGGTGACAGAGTTCAAGTGGGACCTTGACACAGTCATAAGAACTGTCTGCTGCCAACACACTAGGTTTCTGGACAGACAGGCACCTGCTGGTTTTTGAAAGGGTCATGGTGGAATCTCGAAACAGCATAGGAGTGATGACATATGGTGCACATAGGGAACAGAGGTCATATAGAGGTCAGATGGCGGGGGGGTCTCCTGAGATTATAAAGGTGAGTGAGCTGCCATCGGAGATGAGGTTCAGCTCGTCTGTTAGGGCCAGGCTTCGGACACAGAGGCAGAGACAGAGGCTCAGGCGGAAGTCAAGTTAAATATAGTTTATCGGAATCCAATGACACGGACAGGCAGGCAGGCAGGGGCTGGAGTCTGGGCAATAATCCAGCTGCTGGTCCTGGGCGGGAAGACAGAGAAAGTCAGCACAGGACCTTATGGAAATCTTAATTCTTTACTGTATCTAGGCTGTGACAACTAACTTAACGTAGTCTATAGTCCGGCGCAGACTGAGAGCAGGAGTGGAGCTTATATAGGCAGCTGGTTAATCAAGACCCCACCTCCAGCACACCAGGACCTCATCTGCAATTAGCGACGCCACCTGCACACACAAGCGAGGGAGAGAGAAAGAGAGAGACTAGAAGGCAGGTGAGGCAGGGGCCATGACACCCTCCTCACTTCCACATCAAGTTGCATGATGGCAGCGGAAAATGCCATTCAAGTGACTTGGTTTTAACAGTTAAAATGGTTCTAAATGGTAATATAATGAATAACAACTGTTCCAAAGTGTTCTTGCCATTCTCACTTTCAATGAAATACATTCAAATCCTAATGGCTGTTACGTTTCCTTGTCTTATATAAAACTGGAATTGTGTGATAGAGGTTTGTCTCCAAAAATACATTAGTTTAAAAACCTAAAATATACACTCTAGCTGCTCTATGAAACATTAATTAAAGGTTTAATCATCCATTTATTTAATTTGGTATGCTATGTATACATTCTAGGACCCTATGACCCCATGAGGGAATTCTTGGCCCCGGTCGATATTGACCTGGACCATACTGTGAAGGCATAAAATATGCACAGTATGTTAGGGTTAATACAAAGTAACTAATTTTGCTTCATGCAGACTAACAAAGGGTCCCAACAGGCGGAGGAGAACAGTTAAAATAAAAAGTGGACAGTACGATGTACAACTGAGTACAATATTATTTTTGAAATGTCCAAAACTTCATTCACAGTTTTACATTAGTGAAACACTCTTGTAAACTAAAAAGTTGATAATAATATAGTATTTCATAATTCATCTTTGAGGTGGCCAAGGGTGGACTAATAGATTCAACATTTCATATCAGATTGTATGGCTTTCTGTGTTTGTGGAATCATGATATGCAAAGACATGCAGAAGTGTCTTGCAAATGAATTTCCATATGTGATGGAAAATAAAATGTCATGAAATGGAAATGTCCCGATAACTAGACAGAGCCTCGAAATAGGAACAGGTACCTCGGAGTTCCACCTTTGATCAAAAGGAACTAAATGTAGGTCTGAAAAGCAGCACTCCATGCAATCGTAGGCGAAACTCGAGGCGGAGGAAGGTGACTAAAGCTAACAATGTGAAAGGTAATGATTAGAAAAAAGTACGAATAAAAGAACCATGCAGAAAATGACAGTCTCTTTGAAGGTTCCTTTAGTTGAAAATAAAACCTATCATTAACCCAAAATGTTCTTTAGTTGCTCCCAAGGATATAGTGACTCACAATAATTTGATAAGACTCACGTACAAATGTGATCTTTTGTTAAATTGACAGCACCCTGCTGGTCTCTAACAGGGGCTTTGGGTAGATTTACCACCCAATTTCTCTAAGTCCGGAACCCACATACTGTGTGAAAACCACATCTCAGCTCCAACCTGGTCACACAGCAACACATGGATTTACTAGCAGATCATTGTGCTGCTACAAAAAAGCTGCAAATAAATTTTAGCTTTTGCAGGCTATGATGTGGGGAAAAAGGCTTGACAAATTGTTCCCAGGTCACCCCTGGGGAGGGGGTGGGAATTAATGAGGAGAATTCGCAGGCCTGCTTGCAGGAGCGACAGATAGATGTTTCCATTTTTAGCACTCCTTTGTCTTGCTGTTTGCATGTTTGACTATAATTTCCAGGTGCTGTGCGACTCCCAACAGATTTTTCTCGGGAAACGAGGCAGAGCAAATTATTCTTTAAGGGTCGCTGTTAGGATAATTTGCCGAGAGGATAATTGGAGTTTGATGATCATTTTACTGTCGGAAGCCTTACGATTCTTATCCTTTTGTATGAATTTTCTTGCTATGGAGGTATTTTAGATGAGTCCCATCAAATTTATGAATGTGAATGAAACTGTCATTTTGTGACACAAAACCCCAAAATGATAACACTGAGGGACTTTGAACAATGTTGTTGCTCTTACGTCTGCTTGAAATTCTGCTGCCCTTTGACATCTGTGTACAATCTGTTCTCTATCACCTATAACCCTTCAAAAAATTCACTTGGCAAAGGTTCTAAATAATTCAATCTTATGTAAGGCTTTCTCTTTGAACTTACTCTTCAGAAAACAAGGGTGAGAGACCCCCGACCTTCAGGTTGTACACAGCCAACAAAACAATTTTATCTGCCCACAAGAAAATTCCGAAGTACATTAAAAAAAAGAGATCATGACTGCAATTTCTGTTTTAATAAATGAGAATACCATTAAATTGTGGACTAACATGCACATCCTGGCTAGATGCCTGTCAGGTCAGGGTCAGAGTGAACCAAACACACATGCAGCTGTGAAGAAAAGAGTGTCTAACAATAATTTTGTCGAAGTCAAAGATATAGTGGATGAGTTTCAAACGCCCTTGGATGAAAATAATGCACTTTGTTGGAGTTTGGTGGTAAACAAGCAGCTTTCACAAGACCATGTTACACAGTCAAGTGCATGATGTGTGAGCTAATAGCGAAGAAGCTGAAACCTTATTTAGAAGGACATTTGTGGAGAAGTCTCTTGTAGCGGCTGTGGAGCTGACACAACCACACAGAGTCACATTGTGTGCGTTTGTCTCAAAGAAACATTTCAGAGCACATTCCTGATATGGCATAAGAGGGAAATTGGCCAAAGGTTTTAATCTCTGGCCAGTGATGAAACAGGTTTAGCATTTAATAACCAATTAGCCATTTTTTTAGATGGAGTTGGTGCGAGGAAGAAATGCTTGGATGTCGGGCCCTTCAAAGCTTGTTTTGACTAACCACAACTGTGGGTAGCATCATCATCAGTACCATCTGACATCGTCTCAGTGAAGTTGATTCAACCATTACATTAGAGAGTCCACTGTGATATATGATTCAAATAATTGATTATGGCCCAAAAATGATATTGTGAAAATCAAAATGTTCCTTGACTGTGTTTCCTGTTGCCTGTGCTACGTATCAAGCTCAACATATCCAGGTTATCTTTTCACCACAATCCTCATGTCACCCACTGTTTGGCATTATTCTTAAAAGCTTTCTAATAATAACGATATTGTTCATAATGACTTATACCTTTGTAAGCTCTCCTTGTGACATCCCCATGTTGGTCCATGCAGCACTGATGATGTAGGCTGATTGTCACCTTCAAATACCAAACTGAGATACAGCTGTGAGAGTGGCCTTTTGGTGCTTCTACATCTGTAGATCAGTTAATTTGGTCGGCACAGAGGCAAAAGAAAATTATGCATCCTTACCTTTTAGTTTGAGGTAAATTGTGGTAACAATATTTTGTGCCTTAATGTTTTATAATGTATATCAGTCACTGTTCAACATCAGCAAGTGGATTCAACAGAAGGTTAGCATTTTTAATCAGAAATCCTGGTGTTTCTCCACTTTAACAAACTGCATTTGTGTGTGTGGTTTGGACGATTTCTACCCTCCTTCTGAGGCAATGATGATCCCAACTAATGTGTTTATTGGCTTTTTGTCCAATCTATCTTGTTCTTTTGCCGCACGCTGTCCTAAGGGTCTAAGATTGGTGGTGCTGGGGGCTGCTGACAGGATTGGTCTGTTTGTTTGCTTTGACTTGTGTGATTCATTTCAGCTCAGATTTCTACTCCATTTGTTCCCGGTTCATTCAGCTGTAGCTGTGTATTCTCTGTAAGGTCCTTTGTGACTTGTGTAATAAAAGAGTGGACAAATAAGATAAAAAAGGATGAGAATTTGTCGTCTAGGTTGAAGTCTGTAGAGCAGAGGTTCTCAACCTTTATTCATGGTATGTCTTAGTGTAAGAGGTAAATCAGGTAAAAAACTAGTCATTGGATTATTACAATTCTCAAACCAAAACTTTACAAGCAATTGTACCATCGCGACTCCTGTACGCCTCAGCATCATATCCTGTTTTATCCTGAAAACATCTCTCAAGCTGTTCTCTCTGAAGAATATATATATATATATCGAACATCATCCCTCATCTCTCAACACTACCTGTCGGCGATTCATGACTACTCTTTTGTTGGTTTGAGCTCAGACACTACAGATCCCTAGTATTCGCGTCACTCTACTGACTGAAGCTGGGATAACCCCTCCCCTTACCCCACTTGGCTTGAAAAGGGTCCGCCATGCTCCAGGGACCCCGATGGGCTGGAGATACCCACAGCCAGCAGGGAAGCTTTCCCTCTGAGCACCGTCCAAAAGCAACATCCACCTTTAATAAATCGAGCGGCTGGAGCTCTCATGAAGAGGAGCTTGTAAGGTAAATAAGTTTACCCTGAACTGACCCTAACTGACAATCTAATCTACATGTGTGTGGACTGCTGTAGCTTTTCTCAACTCTGTCTCTCTTTGGTTAAATCTGAATTTTCAAATCGCTGTTTATTTTGATACTATTAAACTGAGGGATTTGGAGTGCTTTAGAGATATTTTGTTGTTGCTCTGCAGGACATAATTTTAATGTTTATTTGTGGATGGTGGGGCAAAGGTGTGAATAGGCATTAACTGAAAGTGCTAACATTCTTTTTAATCGTACAATGTAATTGGGCTGTTAGAATGTTTGCAGTTGCTTTTTTGGGAGATAATTTATGTTTATGTTTCGGGTGTCTGCTCAGTGGGTGGTAGTGAAAAGCCACCAAATGAAAAATGCTAACAACCTTTTCATTTGTACAATGACGGTATATTAGCACTCAACCCCCCCCCCCCCTCCTGTTTTTCTCTTTCATAAAATTGGCAGTGGCGCCATTGAGAGACTGAACCCACAGTGAGCAGAATGCAGAGGCTTAAACCCCGATAAGATCTTAATGACATTGTACTGCGGAGATACTTTCTCTCCAATGACCCCCACTATACACAAGTGCTAATCATGCGACTAATGATCTTTGTTCAGCAGAAATAACAGTCCTCTGCTTTTGTCGTTATAGACACAAACGAAACTAAATATGCATAATGATTAAATCCTGTGCCACATGTGCTGTTGTGTTCTTCCTGGGGTATTGTGTGATGATGAATTTTATCTGAGAGTAAATTACAGTAGCCATTTTTATGGCAATGAAGGGCCCATTGCCCAGGCTGACATCCAGCAAATGCTGGTCTTCCACTGGAACACATCTGCTGTGCCTATACCCTTGAACGGATGGTGTGCCAGGCTGGAGCAATTCACTCCTCCTTCAGCACAGCAGAAAACAGAATCCATATATTAATTGGTTAATTTATTTGCTCCTGAAAAAGCACTCAAATCATCCATGTATTTTTCCCTGTGAATTCTCTCCTCTGGAGGGAGGAAAACACTGACTGCTGATGCAATCAGAAGGTAATACATGGGCTAATTTTTCATTCAGAGACCAGATTTTGGCAAATAAATAAGTCATGTACTTCAGAGTGCTGTATTAATAATCTAATCTCTCTTTGAAGGATTGTTTTTTACCTTCTTGTACAATAGTCCAAGGAATAGGCAAAAGTTTTCCGCAGTAAGACCTACATAATGTAACTGAAATCTCCATAAACCGTTAGCATGTTTTAACTGCATAAATTACCATCACCTGCAACTGGGGCAGCAAAAGTCGATGCAGGGGAGGCCGTTTCATGCTGCAATCAAATTTTTGATTTTCAAGAAGTAATTTGGCTTGATTGGTGTCGCAGGTTCTAAGAAGTGAAGGGGGAAAGGCTGTGGGTGGGTGATGGAGCTGATCCCTGGGGTCGGTGAGGTAGGAGACTGATTGGTCTCTGAAATCCCAAGAAGTTGTGCGAGCAATTAAAACGCTCTTTGCTCGCTTGAGAAACAAAGTGGTGTTTTTTGTTATACTCCAATAAAAACAGTGCAACAATACTCCAAATTTACATAATACACAGTAAATAGAAAATGTTTCACATTTAAAAACTGGCATATATACTTTCATTACAGTCTCGAAAAAGGTAAAAGAAAAAAGACAAATTATTTTCATTGAATATTGTTGTCTCCCATTGTATTTCCCTCTGTGTGTCAAAATAATGATGAATTATCTGTGTGCTGCTTCCCTTTAGCAGGTGTAAACTCAGCTATGTTATCTCTCCATGGGTTTTTTGAAATGTGTAGGTTACGTAGGCAGACCTTTTTTTTTTTTCTTGTTGAGAATGAGCCACTGTGATCTTAGTTTCACCTCTATGCTTAACGCAAAAGAAAGGAAACAGATTAGAAATGCAGACTCAGCCTCCTTGCAATATGGATAATGTCATACTGAAACCATGGATTTCCTGCTTCTAATGCCATTCTCTTCTTCCAAACTTTTGAAAGTCACACAAACATTTATTTTACAGACATTGAGTTTTCTGTTGCCCCCAAAACCTCTGGTTTTCTTTGAATGTAGCTTATGTGATGACACAGCTTTGTTTTGGGGTAAAATCAGGGACCAATGCAAGCTGGCAGCAGGTAGGTGATCGCCAGCCCTCGCATTGAAACTTAGAATTGTTTATATATAACTAATTTAAGTAAATACATATTAAAGTGACATTATGCTCCCCGTAGGAGAAGCATGTACAGGGAACAACCCAAAGCCTCCATTTCAAGAGTGGCTCGTTGTTCAGAGTTGAGTTCCTCATAGTGATATACGGGGCTCAATGTGAGGAGCAGTTAGCTAGATGCAATAGTAATGGGTTGAAAGTAATTGATGTAGGCTACGTCAGCTCACACCGTCACTTCATGTTCATGGCTCTTAAATAAAGACTTTCCTCAGATTTGGGGGGAATTTTTTTTAAAACAGTTTGACTGCATTCAAAGTTTCACTTTGATACTTGGTGACAGCTCACATGGAGATGGAGAATAATGGCTTTGTACAAAAAATCCATCATGTTGTTATCCTTTCAAATTTTGAGAAAAACAATGTGTATGACTAAGAGCACAGGTATATTTTCATGTAACGGCATAGCTTATAATTATTACTTAAGAATTCCTACATTGACTTGGTTTCTTGAGAGTTAAGCTTTGCCTGTATCCTCTGACATCAAGCTACACTTCAAATGTTTAAACTCCAATCAAAGTGGTAATGTGGTGGACATGTTTTGGGAAGGCATGCATTGCGTGGCACATTCACATGCACTTCTGTGCAGGACTTGTACTGGTTAAATACACTTTCAAGACACAATGGGAGTGAGTTTACCACACCCAGGGTTTATCCTCTATTCATGGGAAATGAGAAACCTGTCAATACTCCCTTCGGATCACTTAAGTGTGATTAACATTTAGCTGGTTAAGGTTGAGTCAGCTCTAAGCTGAACCAAAGATATGTAGCCCAAGCCAAAGCGCAGAATTCAGGCTGCTGGCCAAACATCACCAGAAAATAACTGCTGCACAGGTGCTCAATGCAGACAGATGAAAATTCCCTTACCACGTTTCCTCTTTTGTAAATGAAGAAATAAGCCGTTCTTGAATAGGCTGACGATAAATTTGAGCTGATATCATCGGCCTAGAAGGTTCTATGGAACAACCGTCTAGACATCATTAATCTGCACTTAAGGTATCACATATCACTCCTTATAGCTTTACAGACCACTAAGTTCAAAGTTGTCCACTTGATGTCTCTGTCACATTAGGTGAATGTATGTATTTTACTATAAGGCTAAGCTCCTTGTTCTTAAGGGAATATTGTAAAAGTACCACCCGCATCCATCATCTGGAGCAAAGTCCCTGATTGTCCCGCTGCCCTCCATTGCAGACTCCTTTGCGTTGACCTTCCTCTTGGCATCGTGGGTAAAATGCTGCCCGAGCTTAAATCAAACCCATCCTGTGCAGACTGTTCCAGCACGGCTGGAGGTGGAGCCTGTTAGAGATTTAATTAATTAGCTCACTGATCCCCACACAGCACACATCAGAGTTAAGCAGATTCTGAATAGTTCTAGGTGAAGGACTGGATAGGAAGTTGAGATCTATTGAAACTAGGGATGTCACTGTGCTGGAAAGTCGGGCGTTGGTGCAAATGCCAGAGGATTTTCTCAATTCCTCAATACCACATTTTATACCACACCACACACAGTTGCTCTGCCTTTGTTGCCTCCTCTTGGCTTTGCATTTGAAAGTAGGGTTACTTAGTGTGCTGCCCTCATTAGTTCTAAGAATCACAGATCTTCACTTCTAAAATGTATATAAGCTACAAAGACCAGTCATTTTACTTTTTTAGGGTTTTATGCTTGGGCTTGGCACACGGCTATCATTTCTCATGGTATCTCTAGTTAAAACTCACGCAACTCCTCCGGTCAAAGAGAACTTTTAAGCAGGGTCCATTTGAAATCCCTTATTCAGCATTTCCTGCAGAGACAGGCTTGAGGTATCTTCAAAGAAAAGGGCTAAATGAAGAAATGAACACTATCAAACAAGGGAGCGGCAAGATCACAATCACAAGCAATTCTGTCACTGTCACCGGATGATTTATGACAGAATTAACCAGGCAGAGAATGGGAGACAAGGGACAGAGAGAGAAGGATGTTGTCTTTGAGTGAGACAAAGCAAAACAGAAAGGGTGAGTTGCTCTGACAAAGAGCGAGAAATACTTGTGATGCTGCAGCGATGAGAGAATCCACAAATGCCTCACCTGCTTTCATTTAGTCGTGTCATTGTAATCTCATTCCCCACTGTCTCAAAAAGGCCCAGGGACATTTCAACTTTCTTTAACGTGACAGATGTCCAATAATTTTGCATTTAATCTCTGGCCCGGGGGCGCAGAGTATATGAGGCAGCAAATTGATGCCACTGTAGTCAGTGAGATGGTGAATTGCAGCTGATTCTGAAATTGGATACTTACTCATCCAAATTCACAGCACTCATTAGAATGTCAGAATAGAGTTGGACTAAGTCTCCTTTTATTCTTTTTCAAGTCATAGCTTAAGTCGTTAAATAAGGCCCAGGGAACTCTGTACCCAGGGCAGGGACCTACAAAGGCTGAAGCATTATCTCGGTTGTTTGATTAGACATCCATTTTACTTTTTGTTCATGCATTACAGAAAGAAAGAGATCTGGCGCTGATAGAAAAGATGACTGAGAGAATCAGACATTGGATACTTCCCTGGCTGAATCACCCCCCGACTCTCAGGTCCAATAATACTTCACATTCACTCTCAGCTCCTTTCCCCTGAGCTGTAAATGAGTATTCTCACTGGATCCGACATACAGGGGTGAAATTATAATCACGTTGCTTCAATTAAAGCCATGTGCTGCGAGAACCACCCTTTGAACATTATCTCCTGGTTCTTGTACTTCCTGCACCCTGAGGCTCCCGGTAATGGCTTCTGTATTGTACCTTTCTAAATGACTTGGGACGTGCAGCATTGAACAAAAGCACAGCCTTATTATACCATTACATTCATTCACTCACTTTCAAGTGTTTTGGCCGTCTGAATGACGAGTGAGCGGGAAGTGCTGAGGAGTAATGGAGAAAGAAACATTTTTTTTTAATAATACCTCTCAGGACTAAAGTAAAGAACAGATAAAACAATAAGACATATTCATCTGAGATTTGCACTCTTATGGGTTTTCAAATTCACTTTTTTTTACATCCATCAAAGAGGTTGTTTTCATCTGTGTTTGCCAGTTAGCAAGACCACACAAAATCTACTGGATGGATTAACCATGGAAATTGGTGAAATTATGCAGAATGACTCATTCAATTGTGGAGCAGATGTGGTTAGGGTGCCAGATGTGAAATATGAGATTAATGAAAAGGATCCTGGATTTTTTTCCTGTTCTCTTTAACATTGCGAGACTGCAACATTCACCTTTATTTCTTGATATATATATGTGGGCAATTTGGTGCAGCGCATAATACAAATCCATACGTTGTGCCTAGTTTACAATAAGATAATGTCTGTTGTCCAAAATGGTTTATTTTTCTAAATACACAAAACAAGCAGAAAACATTATGATGAAGAAATTCTTAGAAATAATTTGATTAAACAAATGGCTTTACCACACCCAGGGTTTATCCTCTATTCATGGGAAATGAGAAACCTGTCAATACTCCCTTCGGATCACTTAAGTGTGATTAACATTTAGCTGGTTAAGGTTGAGTCAGCTCTAAGCTGAACCAAAGATATGTAGCCCAAGCCAAAGCGCAGAATTCAGGCTGCTGGCCAAACATCACCAGAAAATAACTGCTGCACAGGTGCTCAATGCAGACAGATGAAAATTCCCTTACCACGTTTCCTCTTTTGTAAATGAAGAAATAAGCCGTTCTTGAATAGGCTGACGATAAATTTGAGCTGATATCATCGGCCTAGAAGGTTCTATGGAACAACCGTCTAGACATCATTAATCTGCACTTAAGGTATCACATATCACTCCTTATAGCTTTACAGACCACTAAGTTCAAAGTTGTCCACTTGATGTCTCTGTCACATTAGGTGAATGTATGTATTTTACTATAAGGCTAAGCTCCTTGTTCTTAAGGGAATATTGTAAAAGTACCACCCGCATCCATCATCTGGAGCAAAGTCCCTGATTGTCCCGCTGCCCTCCATTGCAGACTCCTTTGCGTTGACCTTCCTCTTGGCATCGTGGGTAAAATGCTGCCCGAGCTTAAATCAAACCCATCCTGTGCAGACTGTTCCAGCACGGCTGGAGGTGGAGCCTGTTAGAGATTTAATTAATTAGCTCACTGATCCCCACACAGCACACATCAGAGTTAAGCAGATTCTGAATAGTTCTAGGTGAAGGACTGGATAGGAAGTTGAGATCTATTGAAACTAGGGATGTCACTGTGCTGGAAAGTCGGGCGTTGGTGCAAATGCCAGAGGATTTTCTCAATTCCTCAATACCACATTTTATACCACACCACACACAGTTGCTCTGCCTTTGTTGCCTCCTCTTGGCTTTGCATTTGAAAGTAGGGTTACTTAGTGTGCTGCCCTCATTAGTTCTAAGAATCACAGATCTTCACTTCTAAAATGTATATAAGCTACAAAGACCAGTCATTTTACTTTTTTAGGGTTTTATGCTTGGGCTTGGCACACGGCTATCATTTCTCATGGTATCTCTAGTTAAAACTCACGCAACTCCTCCGGTCAAAGAGAACTTTTAAGCAGGGTCCATTTGAAATCCCTTATTCAGCATTTCCTGCAGAGACAGGCTTGAGGTATCTTCAAAGAAAAGGGCTAAATGAAGAAATGAACACTATCAAACAAGGGAGCGGCAAGATCACAATCACAAGCAATTCTGTCACTGTCACCGGATGATTTATGACAGAATTAACCAGGCAGAGAATGGGAGACAAGGGACAGAGAGAGAAGGATGTTGTCTTTGAGTGAGACAAAGCAAAACAGAAAGGGTGAGTTGCTCTGACAAAGAGCGAGAAATACTTGTGATGCTGCAGCGATGAGAGAATCCACAAATGCCTCACCTGCTTTCATTTAGTCGTGTCATTGTAATCTCATTCCCCACTGTCTCAAAAAGGCCCAGGGACATTTCAACTTTCTTTAACGTGACAGATGTCCAATAATTTTGCATTTAATCTCTGGCCCGGGGGCGCAGAGTATATGAGGCAGCAAATTGATGCCACTGTAGTCAGTGAGATGGTGAATTGCAGCTGATTCTGAAATTGGATACTTACTCATCCAAATTCACAGCACTCATTAGAATGTCAGAATAGAGTTGGACTAAGTCTCCTTTTATTCTTTTTCAAGTCATAGCTTAAGTCGTTAAATAAGGCCCAGGGAACTCTGTACCCAGGGCAGGGACCTACAAAGGCTGAAGCATTATCTCGGTTGTTTGATTAGACATCCATTTTACTTTTTGTTCATGCATTACAGAAAGAAAGAGATCTGGCGCTGATAGAAAAGATGACTGAGAGAATCAGACATTGGATACTTCCCTGGCTGAATCACCCCCCGACTCTCAGGTCCAATAATACTTCACATTCACTCTCAGCTCCTTTCCCCTGAGCTGTAAATGAGTATTCTCACTGGATCCGACATACAGGGGTGAAATTATAATCACGTTGCTTCAATTAAAGCCATGTGCTGCGAGAACCACCCTTTGAACATTATCTCCTGGTTCTTGTACTTCCTGCACCCTGAGGCTCCCGGTAATGGCTTCTGTATTGTACCTTTCTAAATGACTTGGGACGTGCAGCATTGAACAAAAGCACAGCCTTATTATACCATTACATTCATTCACTCACTTTCAAGTGTTTTGGCCGTCTGAATGACGAGTGAGCGGGAAGTGCTGAGGAGTAATGGAGAAAGAAACATTTTTTTTGAATAATACCTCTCAGGACTAAAGTAAAGAACAGATAAAACAATAAGACATATTCATCTGAGATTTGCACTCTTATGGGTTTTCAAATTCACTTTTTTTTACATCCATCAAAGAGGTTGTTTTCATCTGTGTTTGCCAGTTAGCAAGACCACACAAAATCTACTGGATGGATTAACCATGGAAATTGGTGAAATTATGCAGAATGACTCATTCAATTGTGGAGCAGATGTGGTTAGGGTGCCAGATGTGAAATATGAGATTAATGAAAAGGATCCTGGATTTTTTTCCTGTTCTCTTTAACATTGCGAGACTGCAACATTCACCTTTATTTCTTGATATATATATGTGGGCAATTTGGTGCAGCGCATAATACAAATCCATACGTTGTGCCTAGTTTACAATAAGATAATGTCTGTTGTCCAAAATGGTTTATTTTTCTAAATACACAAAACAAGCAGAAAACATTATGATGAAGAAATTCTTAGAAATAATTTGATTAAACAAATGGCTTTTGTTTTTCTTTTCATTGGTGCTATTGTGTTATTTCTTCTTCATTTTAGAACCCATCCAAGTTGAAATATGTGCATGTTTTCATGATTAACTGGAAGGTTCATTTGACAAAATGCCTGATAACACCAATTGATTACTAATTCTTAAATTTATTTTTTGAGTGATGTTTACCAGCGTCATCCTGTGCAATATATGATAACTCTACCAGACACACTGCTGTTAAAGTGCTGCAGTACAAATGGGAGAACACAGTAAGCAGTAGCCCAAGACAGAGACATGATTTATTGAGTACAAGCAGAATGCGCTGTAAACCAAGGGAGAGGGAACTTTTTAATGGATTCTCTGTGAAAGACAAACAACTGGGAGCGTTTCTGTTCATCTTATTGAGTGAATGCGGGACCTCTGGCCCCCACCAGGTGAGCTGTCGGCACTTTAACAAGCCTAGTGCTTTACAAGGCTTTACTCTGATCTTCTATTTTCATTTTTTTCTATTTTCGGCCTGTTTTTTGGGGCAATAAAATAACTAATATCCCATTGTGAGATATATTCCGTCCCCTCATCGGCAGCCTGACCACATAAAGCCTGTGTCAATCTCAATGTGCTGGCACAGACGGAGCAGCAGCAGTCAGTAAAAAAGCAGCATCAGCACAGCCGAGGAAAATCAATAACACTTTATCTGTGCTAGATGTGAAATATGAGATTAATGAAAAGGGTCCCATTTCTGAGAAGGTTACATTTTTCTTCTAACGTGCGTTTGACCAGTGACCGATTGCGTTGTCATTTATTTCAATTTGGTTGGATGAACAAAAACAACAGGAGGTGCAGCTCAGTTGCAGCTGGAAGACGACACTGCTGCACATCCTTTCAGGTTCTAGTGTGTCTGTGATATGAACATGAACAAATCCTGACAAATGCCTCCCCCCCTCAGAATCTCATTCGGAGATCCTCCCGAGCTGTTTTAGCTTCCACAAATGCTGGTAAACTTCTCGGCTCACTCAGTCACTTGGAGGAATAAGAACAATACAAACAACCATCACTGTGAGACTTTTCATCACTTATCCCCAGGGCAACAAAAAGTTCAACAGTAGGGGTGAAAAAATGGATTTGTAAAACATCAGGCTTGCGGGGTGATGCAGGCGACACGCGCGTACTATTTTCTCTGTTTGAAAATCAGTCGTATTAAAGATACTCAAAAGTTGGTAAAATGAGCGACAAAAGGCTGAGTTGACAAATACTGCAATCCCATGATAACGTGGTGGGGAATGTCTGTTGTTAATTGGGAGCCTGACACAAAAACTACTGAGGATTAACACAAAACCTAGTGAAGGAATGTGGGATGAGTCAGGAAAGAACCCATTAAATATTGGCAGGGATTCACGCAGGATTTAGTTTTTTTCACTTCTTTTAAGTATGTCGGATTTTCTCATCTAGATCCATGGATTATTCCTGGGACAAAATAATGTTAGAGGACTGAAATATATGAGTGTGTACAGTTTGGTGCCGCTTGACTGAGTTTAAGAAGGCTGTGGTGGAAGTGTGCGCCCAATTGAGCATCACCCTAGTATGAAAAGTGCATCAGCCAAAGGGAAACTCCTCACCACACAAGTCACGCAGCATTTGGCTTACCAATGATGTAGCTTTATCACAAGCTCGACTCTATCACACACACACTCACTTAGACACTCAAAGACATTTGCGTTTACAGGTCTGGTCCCAGTATCGCATGAGGAGCCTGATATCTCCTCTACTGCTGCTGCTCCAGACTGCTCTCTGTTATGCTTCATACCACTGGATGAAACTAGCACACACTCTGCATAGAGCTGTGTGAACTGGGCAACACAAGACAAGGGTCCAGCTGTTTTTGTCGTGAAACCAACAGATTCCAGCAGAAAATAATGTATCAATGTACTGCTCACGGTGTTTGTGAACAAAAACAGTTTATTTTTTTAAAGCACTGACAAGTAAACACGATGCTGATGCCACTGACGAGAGCTGGCAGTATTAGAATGTATGTTGGTTTCCGGCCAACAAACCCTTATCACAGATTAATGGAGCGGATTTAAGCTCTTGTGTTCTTCTTTAATACGGGAAACCAGTGTGACCAGGATTTTAAGCACCTTGAAGCACACATTTTGCTCACCGGACGTGTAAAACCGCCCACACTGTGAAACCTTCAGCGTCTCATGTATTTCATCACTGGACACCAGCTGGCAGCTCGCCTCTCAAGGTCTGCAGCCTTTGCCGTTCCGGCTTCTTAACAGTGCACTGTCCGTCCCCCTGTTATTTGAATTCACTTAGTCCACTTTCTCAAGGCCTTGCTCAAACCACACTCCCAACTATAAAATACTTTAGAGTTTAACCCTTTTATATCTGATTTCTCTGCTTCTTTCAACTATTTGTTCAGTCTCATTTTAAATATCTAAATGATTTACATATCATTTACATATCTTTTGACAAAGCTACCTACATCAGGAGTAAGTTTATTATTTACTTTTTTCGTCCAATTTATATGCAGGGAACAGTTACACCATTTAAACAGGCTTTAATGTTGTGGCTGATCAATAATATAGATTATTTAAATCTACCTACTAAGGTAAATGAAGAAGAAACAGGAACAGGTTGTGAAAGTGAAACCCTTGCGGTGAGTATACAAGGAAATCAGGGGTTAGTCATTATCATCCTCCATCTGTGGCTCCATGTGTCGTTTGTGTAACAGGCAGAATCACAAACACTGCGACAGGCGGCTCCTGGATGTGATGGCCTTACTCATTTCTCCAGTCACTTTGTCTAGTGTTAAAAGTACTGTGGTTTAGAGTAGTAGTAGTTGTTTATTACAGTATGTGTATATAAGTGAATTGTACATTACTAGCATATAAATTGCTCTCAAGATCCAATTTTTATTGGGGTTGACTTTGTGTTTGTATTTGGATTCTACATTTTACATTTAGTCATTCTCCCGGGCAATAAAATATACTTTTAATTATTTCTAAAGTCCAGTCCAATAAACTTCATTTATAGACTGTTACTGTCTATAGATGAAGAAAAGGCTGCAGTGAAAATGTGCTGGTGATTGAAATTCCCTCACGAAGATTGACTGTGCAGAAGACCAACGTTGTGATCCCTCAATTACTGCAGAGTTCAGATTCATTCAGATTCTCTGTTTGTCACCATTCAAAACCTCCCTGGGATTTTAGGTGGTTTTCTGGAAGCACAATAAGGTTCTGCTTCATTCACAAACCGAGAGATTGCTTAACAGTCCAAACTGCCGAAGGGAAGCTCCAGAGAAAAACGACCAGGCCCATTCTAATTGTTATTGTGCTTTTTTTCATTTCAAAAAGGTCTAATGGGAAAACTTTTGACTCTTTTTGTGTAACACGGCCTGTTTAAGATAGTGCCACTTTGTTGCCGAGAGATTTTACGAGCACATTAGGGGAGTAATGGAGTAATTGGTCTATTAAAATAGCCCCTGGGTGAGCAAGGGTAACAGTAAATTGCAACAGGGCTTAAAAAATGTACACTTTGTGGCTGAGGCCACTCTGCTGGATTGTACATGATTGTGTTAGTGAGTTATTTGTGTTTGTGGGCATGTGCATGATCTACTATTGTGTGTTAATTGTATTTATCTTCATCTTATGTCCTCTGACTTCTGTGACATAATTTCAAAGGATTGTACAATTCTCCCAGTGCACCACAGATAGCATATTAACAAGTGTTTAATAATCTTTATAGTCAGGGTCGGAGTATATAATTAAATAAATAAAGGGTTCCCCCTGTGATTACAAGACTCCGGTGCAGCACATCAACAGAATGAAAAAACTAAACATGTTGCCATATTATAAGATAATATTGTTTTCTATGAAACTTAGGTTTGAAACAAAGGTTGTCTTTGTTAAGGATAAGAAAAGTAAGTCTTAATCCATTACAACAGAGTGACTATAAAGAATTAAGTGTTGTATTATTAGTTGTCTGTAGCCTTAATATCATCAAGCTATAGGGACTGTTTTCAGGTCAAGCTATATGTTTCGGAAAAAGTCACAGTTAGTTACACGAGAGGAAGATGCATGAGAGGGGAATGGACACAATACATTTACTCAGTCTGCTGACTAATGTCCACTTGGACAGTGAGATGTCTTCAGACGTCCCACAAAGAAAAGACTTAGGTGAGCAGCCAAACACAGGTACAGATGTCAGATGGTTTTAAGAGGAGGATAAAGCTAAAGTTCAAATCTACTTCAAACAAGTTTTGTTTTACCATTGATATAATATATAGTGCACAGTAACCCCTTTTCCAGCAAGGCAGTTCAAGAGCCAGCTCCTGATCTCCACTCAGGCAACAACACTTACACTGGGTTAGACAAAAAAGCAAAGCTTCCACCTTAAAAAAAAAACAGAGCTCATTTTAGCTGTAGTCTGAAAAGAAGATTGAATATTTGCAACAATGGACCCGTTGTGTCTGGAGACCAATGCATGTTTGTGAAGCCAGGAGCACGATTTGAAAAGACACGCTGTAGTCCGCCTTTGTTCATGGTTATTCAGTTATGTTATGAGGGAGGGCTGTGATTTAATTGAGCAAATATGTTCCTCTTGAGCTGCTCTCAGACATGCACTGGACTCTGCAGACCCTCTGTATGTTCTCTGGAGGACGAGGTGGGAACGCCAGACCCAATTCTCCAGGCTCTACCAGCCGGTCATGTACGAAAACAGCTTTGGTAATGTCAATACGCATACTGTACAAACCAATCTGTGCTCTTTATTTTATAATGCATATTTTCCCAGTACATAATCACATAATTTTTGCCTCAAATTCTCCTGACCATCCTGCAAGATAGGCCGGCATGGAACCGACAGCACCATGGCTGCATATCTACAAATGGAGCAAATGGCCAACTCTGTTAGGTGACACTTTATACAAGATGGCCGGAATGAGCCATCTAAACATCCATGGGGGACTCATCTCTGGAGCCACTTTAGGATCAAGTAGGTCACACAACATGAAGGTGTGAGATAAATTTAAATTGGACTTGCTCTGTGAACTTGGACTGGGCTGGGTTGTATGTAAATGACCTGGCATCATCAAAACCTGCACAGTACCTAGAGAGGACAGAGATTACCTCCAACACATCAAATATGTTGCAAACTGCCATCTTGGTTAGGGAAGATCAGAAGACGCTTTTCTTCTATGGAAAATGCAAAGCATGATCAAGCACGGTAAATAGCAGATGTGTGACCTTTTATCTGTGTTTTTTCAACTTGTGTACAACATGACTCATTTAACTTAACAAGCTCATTTGAGTGGATTCTGAAATGTGAGAGCTATTTGGCCAATGAGTGTCAAAGACATCTAATGACTATCACAACACTGAGTACTCAGCAAAAGCTTAACTACACTGAAAACAAAATGTGATAAACTATAATCACAAGTATTGATGGAGTTAAAAGTATCGTACCAGCCAAGACCAAAAAGAGAGGGAGATTTGTTCTGACTCATTTGAGGCCTTCTGTGTACATCAATTCAGTTTCCTAACTAACTTATCACACACTAGGGTTTCTCTTATTTGTTGGGTTGAATTCATAATGTGCAACCATCTCAACTTCCCACTCCGTTGTTTGCCCCCTTTTCCTGTTGTAAATGAAAAACCTGAAGGCCAAAGCAAACTAAACTTATGTTTAACAGTCTGTTGCTGGGAGTTAGCTGTGTAAATAATGGATAGTTGCACTAGCAGCAAAACTTGTTTACAAGAGCAATTATCAGCTGTGAACCTCTGTATGTCCCCGGAGCATGAACCGCTTTTCAGAAAAAGTTGTAAAAAGAAAAAAGGGAGGGGAAGAAATGCAAAAGCATGAGCTTTGAAGCACAAAAACTGCATTTGATACAAAGCTCAGAATAGATGAGATTTGGGGTTTGTTTCATTTAAAGTTTTAACAGCAGCCTTCGTAAAACAATGCAGCAGTATTTTTTATTATTTATCGGCTCATTAGACCTTGAGCCTGGGTGAACTGACCATCTTCGGATTGTTTTTTATCTGTTTTTTTCCTGCAGGTTTTCTGGACAGTTTCCACGTTTATGATTATCTCAACGACACAAAGTGTGGTAGCCTCAGCAAAGCTCCAGTAAAGTTTCTGACAAACTTCAGACCTGAAAGAGTTTTCATCAGACAGAATACCTGAAGACTGTGTGGGTGTGTGCAGAGTCTTTAACAAACACTTTCTATTGATGTGAAAGTGAGTTTCTCAAGCTAAAGGGCAGACAGATAAGCAGACTCAGAGAAACACAAATCTGATAAGAATTGTGGGTACTTAATATATCTGCATTCAGAATATGTACGAAAAATCCATGTGCACGGTCACTGTGCTATATGCTGATTCAGGCACGGATCACATGCCTCTTCTCTCTATGCCAGACACACTATATGACAGTAACGTGTTTAAATAACCAACAGTTGGACCTTGTTTTTCTTTGTGCACTGGGAGAATTGTACAATCCTGCTGTTCCACTTAAATTACACTGTTATGACATTGCAAAAACATATATTTGAATATATCAAACATTAGGGACAACTTGGACGTGATGAGAGGATTGATTTCTTTGAGCTTCATCAATCAACACAGCAGCAGCCACACATAAACATTAACTTCATTAACATAGGTTCATAGAATACAAACACGGAACAACGTTCAGCCATAATCACTGATGATACCTTCCTATCTGTGCACGACCTGATAGGCAGGGACGCAATATATATTCCTTCATGTTTACCATCCGGTGAGCAGCACCACGCTGATTAGATGGCGACACATTGTGTGTGTGTCCCGTACACTGGCGTCAGTGGCGGGCAATAACAGAGATTTATGGCAGAGTTAGGACAGCCATTTGGGGCCTTGATCTACGGCATCGGATCCCAGGGGATGAAGCCATCCCAGCTACACTCTGCTGCCCAGGGCCGCTGGTCACAGTAATCGAGAGGAGATGTATTTATAAAGTGCGCAGCTCAGCAACCCTGCTCATTCCAGTAAATCTGAGGGGGAGCAGAGAGAGAAGATGTCACAACCCAAGGACACTGCAAGGAGCCAACCCAGCCTGTGCAAGCTGTAGGTAATTGGGGTGTCAGTGTGTCCAAGAATGCATTTCCTGACATCAAGCCTCTTGACCGTTAGCTGCAGTAGCACCTTCTGGTCAGTAGTGAGGAGGAGACGGTGAGAGGAGAGGAGACAGCATCACAAATAAACAACTATGACCGACTCAGAAAAAAAATAGCTTTACGGCTAAATGCTTCTGTTCATCGTGCACAATGTTAGTTCTTCATCCCACTGACCCTTTTCTCCTTGGAGATGCTTAGCATGTTGCTTGGCTTAAGCAGCAAAAGCAAACCTCACATGGGTATATTGATTGAGGCTTATGACAAAATCTTTGTGAAATACATTAAAGGAGACAGAGGGAAAAGAAATGAAATTACCCGGCATACAGTTGGATGAGACTAAAGATCCTTTGGATAAAGATGCTACATTGGTTGCAAATGTGTGTGCATCGCTCGTGCCAACCCATCATTAAGAGCAACATCAATGCAGTGGCACATTAATCGAAAACAATTCTTAGTTGATATGCACCGATATGGCTGAGCATTGATTCTGAATTATGCACTCCTTCCAACGAAATCAAGGGGCCGATATAAAAGAGCATCTGTAGTAATTGTTCAAAAGACGCTTTAATGAACTGACGCGGTGCTGGCACCAGAGCAAATCTACTGGGAAACTCTAATGTGTGGTAGATGTTACACAGATGTCCTTTCAATTAACTAATTAGAAGGAATGGTGAGGGATAACGATGAGTGCCTGTATGTGGCTAAATCCTCCATGTCGCTTCATCCCCGGCCCAAATGCAAGGCTGCCACTTTTAACTTGCGCGGCTGATGATGATCAAACAGATACTGGAGCGAGGACGAGGACAAGAATCCGCCGTGTAGATGTGAGGGAGAAAGTTGACTGCGTTGGTGCTGAGCACTGTGAACGCTGCGTTCCCTTCCCACCACGGCAGTGTATGGGGATGGCATTTCAAACAGCAGCTTTTCTTCCTCAGGGAATGGGCCAGTTAAAAGCCAAAGCATTTCGTAACAAATCCCCTTTTTCATCCCCTCATTGAGCAACACTCTGCAGCTCTGTTCCGGTTTCATTTCAGGGATCGGTTTCGAGCAGAGCCACTTGAAACAACATTAAAACACTAATAGGACGTGATTTACAGTACAGAAACACAGAGTGTATAATAACGGCTGTATGGTCTGGTTATGAAGCTGTGAACTTCTCACAGAAGAAGAAAAGAGGCACAGAACAACAGGCTATAAAAGCCCACATAAAAAATGTATAATAGAAACAGAAATAAATAATGAAAAGGACACAGAATACTACAGCTATACAAGCTATTGTGACCATGCCATTACTGGGCTACAGAGTGAGGTTTGGTATTTCATACTGTGCATTTGTAACCATAAAGGATCACTGCCCGCACCTGAATTGGCTGCTGACTTGGCCTGTGGCGATGCTGGTTGCAGTTCTCCTTCTGAAACTGTAGAAGTGACCTGCTTTATTCAAAGTTCTGTAAAGCTGGAGACCGGAACCCCGAACGGGAGAATCAGCTGTCTTTGTCATGATAGACGATGGTCACACTGATAAACTCCCAGCTGCCACTGCTACAGAGCACTGGACACCTGTTTATTCAAAGTTTATTAATATTGAATGTATCACATGAGTCAATCCCACCAAATCTGACATTGCACAAACCCTGGTCCCTTGTTAATACACACGCCAAGTGTGTAGCTAATATAACGGAAGGTTCTCTAGATACAAGACACATTCAGATATTTCTGGACTCTGTAGCATGTTGGATGAGCCTTTATACCAATGAAGATTCCATAATTGGCAGCACAAGGTTCTCTGGAGAAAGCAAATTGTCTATCTTAGTTTTCAATCCTCAGCGATGAACAATTTGATCACACACATAGAGCAAATACTGCCACCCAACTAGCATCGCCCTACATTCACCTGAATCTGCCATTTTCTTTGATGCACGTCAGCGTAAAACCAATAGAAGGAGCCAGTTAACTGGGATGAATTTGACAGGTTGAGTCTAGTGAAGAGTCAGTGGAAGAACAAGCCGATGATTCACTGACAAGTCAATCAGAGCTGACAGACGTATTCAGGTTTGCAAACAAAAGGAGATTGATTAAGTGCCAGATGTTCATCAGGTTGCAACAAGGTTTCAGTTCTGGTAATATGTGAAGTGGTTATGTAATTTTTCCTCTGCCTCCTCAGAGTGCAATGCTGTGACTATGAAAGACACTTAAAATTAATCTATGACTGGAAAACAGAAATGAGCCGCAGAATTACTTCATCATCAACTGACAGCGCAGCTTCATCCAGTTAGGAATCCTCTTGTTCCCTAATGCAGAAGCCTCTGTATTCCCAATGGGAGCTCTATTACAAAATACTTAAGTTGGACCATGCCAGCAACATCCCACTAGAGGAATGCTGCTGAATGCCCATGGCTGTGGATAAAGAGCCCAGCAGAAATCACAGGCAATTTAAAGTCATATCCTCCTGATGCTAACAAAGCACATTTCACTTAACTGCTGGCACAGTTCAACTCAATCACAGCCACTGGATCCATGAGGAGGTCAGAAGGTTTTTCATTAGTCAGACGTTGCAGGTTTTTGCATTTTGTTGAGAAGACACACACAAGATGTAGCTTTGCATTCACAGTTTAGCAGGACCGATTTAACGAAGGATAAGACACTGACCTGAGTGTTTCATTTCAGACTGAAACACTTCAACATCCTCTAATTATATCCGAGTTCAGCCAAATGGCCTTTTGTGCTGCTGAGTCAATGGCCCGTCCATCTGCTGCCAACCGGTGCAATGTTACATTACTTTAATATGGAAAGTTACAATGCAACCAAGGCATCGAAAGAGAACAGTCATGGTAAATATAACCCGATGTTGCCCTCAAATCCACGTGATTTAAAATGTTTGCATGTATCGTGTCATAGTTTCATTTTCACATGGATTGTGCACACATTGTTTTTGTATGAGTCTAAAGAAAATCCATTTAACAAAACAAATACTTTTCCCAAACCCACGTTATCCTTTACAGGGGCTGGGGCAGATTTGGAGAGATATGTATGGGGTGGCAAGAGGGCAGCATGGTTCTGATTTAACCCCAAACAGACACATGGGTAATACTGCACTTAAGGTGATATTTTCCAAATCTTCATTGCTCATCAATTAATTAACACATCATTAAATGTTATTTTCCTACTTAATATGTGCACATTTATACACACATATGCATGTAAACAAATCAAATAGGTGTATGTATTTACCAAATATATATGTGTCCATACTTAAATGAACACAGTTTATATTCTGTTGACAATAGCTTTCCATTGTAACAAACCATTTTGTCGGGGAATTTGATGTCACAAACTGAACTCCATCAATTTGAATAAGCGAGGCAGTCGATATACGAGTTGAGCTGCTAACTCGACAAGGAAAACCGGGAACAGGACACACTGTCCTCGAATTTGGGTAGAGCCCTTGTCAAATGTAGGCATTCTGTATCTTTAGTATTTAGAATGGCTTGATGGATATTCATCTCATTTGTGGCGCTCACAGAGAAGTGGATACCCAACCTTCCCTCCGTTTCTCCGTGCAAAGAGTGGTTTATTATTCACCTTCTCTGCAGGCTTCCTCAGAGTGGAAAGGAGAGGTCACATCATTGGACAAAGTGGCATGCTGTTCTCCTTTGGTAGGAAATAAAACGAGCAGTTCATGTCAGGACAGAGCTGAGAGACGATGATCCCGGTGTTTCTCAATAAGAGATGCCTTTACCAGATTCCAGACAATAGTTGGTTCATTTTCCAGGTCATGCATTAAAGAGGACATATTATGAAAAATCCACTTTTGTAGTGCTTCTACACGTTAATCTGGCATGTCTACCGTCCCAAAAACTCTGGAAAAAAACAACTCCCGAGATTTGTTGTGGTTCCTCTATGTAAGAAACTATACGATAGAGTGCGTTGAATGGGTTACGGTACAAGCCATAGTACCGTCCTCAGCTCGAGGCGGCGGGTGTTAGCTGGGAAGCTAAACGAGGGGGGACGCTAACCAGCCAGTGAGTGGGGTGAGAGGCGTGTAGTGGCCGGCTAGGGCCAGGTGTGGCGCACTGTTTATATGATGTGATGTGTCACGTGAAGAAGAGGGACAATAAAGTTGTCGAGTTACATCCTGATCGTTGTGTCCTTGAGTACCAAATATACAGGAACAATACAAGGCGGAGATCTGGCCGAGAAGCAGAGCCTGCGGCCGGGGTATGTTCCAGCCAAAGCCCCCTCCTCAGCTCATTGATCATTATCGATCTTTGACAAATTTCCAGCCTGTGTGTTCCCTGTATGTGTCCCGCTACGGTTAGCAGCCGCGGGCTAATGCTAGTTTTCTGTTAGTTTGTGTTTAAAGTTGCAGCACTTTCTGGAATGGCTGCTTGTGAACGTATTTACAGCAGTATTGCATGTGGAACCCCGGCCGGGAAGCATCGGACTGGGAGGTGGGGGGAGAGGTCCCATTTCGGGTCCGGAGTGGAGGAACAATGCTCTTGGAGTCGTAGCTTGTGTGTGTGTGTGTGTGTGTGTGTGTGTTTCGACCCGGTAGACGCAGCACCTATTAATAGAAAACAATGCACTCGGAGGCTAACCCGAGTCGTTGCTTCTGTGTGTGTCGCCCGGTTGAAACAGCAGGTCTCAAAACAGGTCAATCTGAGGAAGGCTGTTTTAGACAGGGTAAAAAGGGTGCTATTTTAAATGTTACAGACATTTCATTAAGACCCCAAGGTGCCATATCAACTGTGGTGAAATGGGCATAATATGTCCCCTTTAAGTTATTTTTAGCAGTAAGAATTTACATTTGGAATTTATGTGCAACTGATGCTCGTTAACTTATAATTGATTGATTCTGAAGTCAATCAACGCACGCACAAACAAATGCACATGCACACAAACGAGCAAAGACTCAAAGCTTAGCTGTTGTTTCAGGACCACAGACAGTGTTGTTTGTTGTGTGTTGGTTCCCTGGTGATTTATGAAAACAGATCGGTGGAGATCGATACACAGACAGAACATGTCAGTTAGTCGTCGAGCCGGTGTCGGTCGACATTATGCTGTGTTACAATGCAGGTGGCACAATCATCCGTAATAATAGGAAAATATCACAGGTGGTAAGTACTTACGGTTTCCAGTTAACTTTTATTCTACATACTTTTTCTACGTTTATAGCGTTTTTATAACTACAAAAGGTAACGCTACTAAAATGTTTGTACTGTATGAAAGGACAAACAATCAGTTGATTTTAATAGCACCTGCATATGTCTGTATTCAAATATTGTGGTTTATATTGGAACATTTTAAACTTACATGAAAAAGAGGGAAATCACTTGTTAAATTTAACAAAATTGTGTTCATTCAAATCAGGCAATTGCACAAAGAGGCAATTCAAACAAACATTTATGTCTACATAGTGTAGCATAGTTATATATAGCACAAGCTCAATAACGACCTGTTATAAAAAAACAGAGCTCAAAGCGACAAAAAGTTAATTTAACAAGATACTTTAAGAAAGACATTACACAGCAAAGACTGAACAATAACACGCACATCACTGGAATGTGTGTGGGTGTGTGACTCATTTTTTATTCTTTATGGTACTGGTAACGCTACCTGTCTTCAGCATATTATAAATACAGGGGAGGCCAACAATATACTTATATGGAAGGATCGCAGTGTTATTTAGAGCAAATGGAGCCGAAACACTACTATCAATGTCTGCCACCCACCTCTAAAAGCTTTCATCTCCCAAAGCCCTCAGCGAGAACCAAAGCACTATTGCACCTATTGAGTCCCGGAAAATAATATCTTGCACTAGCTATACCATTAAGATCACGTGAAATGGAGCCAGAAAGAGGCTCTTTGAGAAATAATCTGTGGCTCTGAAGGGAGACAAGAACATTGTGTCACAAGTCAGGGCCGACATGTCCTTTAGCTTTTCAAGCTACCATGTACCAAATAATAAATAATTTAATTGAGTAAAATATATCAAATCAACACAAATCATGACAAATTAATGGTTTTATATATTTAACATTGTTGTTTACTGTTTTCCTTATCTCTCCATGTTAATATTTTTAATTGTTTTGTTGTTTTGATGTTTAACTGACGAATAAAGCAGGTGTGAAAGTGTCAGTTTGAGCTTTGGCTAATTGTGATTTCAAATATTTCTCAGAATTGATTTAAAACCAAACATAAGCAGGAAAAATAAAGCGTACAGAAAACATTCATTAGGTTCACACCTATTCTATGTAGTTCAGGATGAGTTCCACCTTAACACAAGGAAAACACATTAGCAATTTGATGTTCATACTTCAAATTAAACATCTTTTTTTTATCTAAGTAACATTTAAAAAAGTAAATAATGAGCACTGAATGAGTCCAACCCCAATTATAAAATTATGTTATTAAAGGAAATGTTACAGGACTGGTGGTTCTAGTAGTCCTCTCCAGCTGCTCTCTACACACAGCTGGTCATTTTTTGCACTAGTGTGTCAAAAAATCTGAATCTTTACTGCCTTAGCATCCTGAAGTGACTTTTCACTTATGACAGTGAGGTATGTTAGTGTCTTATTGTTGTAACAACATGCAAGTGTATTGGCTTCCTCTCTCTCTTCTTACAGTGGACTTGCACCGACGTAGGAAAAAGACAAAAGTTTGTTGTATTGTCAGAGGGAAAGAAGCTGATTACTTTGCATTAATATGAGTGTGTTTCTTTTCTTCCCGTCTCTTTCCTCTGTGAGGATCAAAGAGAGAAGCCAAGTGTCCTGCATCATTTGCATTTATATAGCACACATCCATGGAGCCTCCTCCGAGGGGCTGGTGAGATGTTTAGTATGTGATGCATGTGTGTGTGTATGTGTATGTGTGTGTGTTTGTGTGTGT
Source organism: Platichthys flesus (assembly GCF_949316205.1). Lineage (NCBI taxonomy): Eukaryota > Metazoa > Chordata > Actinopteri > Pleuronectiformes > Pleuronectidae > Platichthys > Platichthys flesus. Next base: position 14,648,824 of record NC_084947.1, read on the forward strand.
GTGTGTGTATGGAGGGGGGGGCTGTTTGGTGAGTTCTGTCTGAATGTATTATGTTCTCCCTGCGTGCGCCGCTGTCTGTTCAATTAAGGAATGACAAAGCCACAGACTACATTGTGAGTTCTATAAGGAATTTGGCAGCACATAAGGCAGCGGTGGATCTAACACCAGGAGCTTCTCTCTCTCAGGATGAGAAGTGAACATCGCCAAACTCTCAAGTTACTCACCGGACATACTTTACACACACCTCCAACCAAAAAGATAATACGTCTGGGCTTTAACCTGAAGCAGCAGTGTTGTAAAAACATGTCACTTGCCCTTGAAGTGAATTCTAAGTGCATGTGGACCTCACTGGCACTTTCATAGACCGTGACATACCATAAATGTCTGTAACGAATGAGCTGGGATGAGACCACTGCTGCTTTAAAAGGGAGGTCAGAGGATATTTGAAGACAGAAAAAGAAACCAAAGCATGAAAGTGCACTTTTTTTTTTTTTTAGACAATCTTGTACAACGTGGTTCTTCTTTCAAAGACACTTTTTTTGAGTTTAGCCCTTTCCTCGAGTGTTTTCTTCTGCGTATGTCAAAGGTCAAAGTTTGGCATTGGTCTGTCCAATACTTCTGGGGTGTCAAACTGTCACATGATCACAATGGTCCACATTTGCACAAAAGTGAGAGAGGAGGTCGACATTTCCTACGCACGCTAGAAGTGGCTGAGTGGCTTTTCAAGTGGCTAATGAAAAGAAACGGACACCATGAGGAAAGTGGTGCCTTATAACCAGCATTCCAGCATTATAGCCTTTGCAAGGAAAAACCCAAATTAACATGATGAACCTGAATATGAGCATAATATGTCTCTTTTAAGACCAACATGTTCTGCACTGTGCTTATAGTATGAGTGAAAAGGTTTAAGCCTCCTTGAAGAGGAAGAAAAGCAAGAATTTCTAAAAACATTTCGCAACGTGCCATCACATTTACGAATGAAAATCCAGTTCTGACAGTTACTTCAAAACACCGGCTCGCCTTCTTTTTAACAACTCCTCTCATTCACTTTGACGTCTAATGTTGTCTCACAGGAAAACTCACAAACGAACAACCACTGGAATAAAAGCCGTAAATACAACAAAAAAACAACTAGAATCCAGCTCTGCAGCTTTTTGGGAGCTGTCAAAAAATTCAGCTTTTCTATTTGACCAATTCAACGGCGCCTCATGGGGGCTAAAATAAAACTGTGATGCTGAGCGTTATGCCTTTCTCCCACCCTCCCTCTTCAAGTGTTTGTCTGTATGTCAGTGATGAATACGAGGCAACAGAGTTATACTGGGCTGCAGGTGCTCAATTGAGGTATTAGTTTCTTAACCAAGTATGAGCCTCCTGCAAATGCAAACCTGCACAGCCCCTTGTCACCCTGTGTGTAAACTGTTGGCACTCTTGAGCTCTCTGTTTTCATCTGTTCTCTTTCCTGATCCCTCATCTCATGTCTAATCTTTCAAATCATTTATTTACTTGTGTGACTGAGCTTTTTTCCCCCCAATGTGTTTTTTAATCTCAACACCAATATTTGACTTTCCTCAACAATACTGAAACCAATTTTCACCAGCTTACAAACGAGTGTTCTGTGGTTAGAACACTCACATTTTTAATAACATTTCTCCAAATATACGTAGCCAGCGTAAACCCAGCAAATACTCGATTCAGAGTCAAGAATTTTAAGTTTGACTGTGGCAATGCAATAAATATACATTGGTTTTCCTTTTCAAATGTTTTATTTTTATTCGACTAAATAGATGAGTACAGTTACGCAAACAGGCTACACAGCATTTTGAATCAGCCAAAGCAACAGCCTCAAAACCCACTTAGCAATTTAAATGGGATCAGAGGAGCTTAGAAGGGGGCAGTTCTCCAAAACACGTTGTAGCGTCGGACTGATAACTCTGAGGCTCTGTGGATGTGATAACACCTCCTCTCTTCAAAGTGCACTGTGTTCAGATACACCGATGCAAAAGCATAGGTGTAAGGACAAAAAGGTATAACAGTAATTATCTGGATACTTGAAATCAATGCCACAGAAGTTTAAATCTCATAAACACCAGCCTGGGATTCATAGTTTGATGATAAAACAGCAAAACTCTGTTTAAATTGCAAACATCACGATAAGTGAAACTGCTCCTGGTTCAGCCATAACTCTCTATGGACAGACGGGAAAGAAAAATGTGTTGGGAGCGATAAATTCACCAGCTTTTGAAATTCACTCACTTGCAATAATGTTGGTTGTTTGGCGTTTGTATTTCTCAAACCTGAAAATGAGGCAGCTGTACATTTTTAAATCTTATTACTTTATCCACATTATAAACACATATCCTCATCCGGAGAAGTGGTTAGACTTGTTTTCATTTTTTCCACTTTCACTTATTGTGTGTATGTGTATTTTCTTTTACCACCTGTGGGCTTTTGCTTAATACGCCTGTCTTGGTATGCTTTTACAGTTAAGTAATTGATTTATTAATTATTCATGCTTAGCGTAATGTACTTTTTTTATAATATGTTATTTGTATGTTTTGTAATCATCAATTTTCCAGGAGCAGTGGGAAAACATTTGCCTACAAGGCTAAATCGGACTTATTAACATGTCGGACTTAAGTTTGCGTGGTAATTAATGTGCTTTGCCCCTTTTAAATAAATAAACATGAACCAAGCTACTTGTACTGTGTGATATTTTAGTCCCTAAATTCAGGTAATTTTACGAAGATTCAGACTCATTATTTACAATTCATAATGTGCAATCAACAAGATACATTTCTCACTTGAACATATAAATTACAAGTGACAAAATTATCTCCATCGTCTCATTGATTTATATTTATACTCATATGCACATGAAAAAAGGAGGGAGGACGAGGGGCCCAGTTTTTAGTTGAACTACTGAACGAGAAAGACTTTTGTTTTGCTGTATGCTAATGGTGTTTTTGTATCTCTGATGATGGCTAACAATCATCAGGGATTTCTCTCTTATTGCCTCATTAGGTTCTGTACTGTGTTGTGTTACTATCATTTCACATTCACCTTCATGTTCTCAGTGTTTTCTCCCTTCTGACATTGTTCTTATTTGAGCAACTCTAACACAAAAAAACATTCATCTCCTATTGGCTCCAAAATATTACAACATTCCCCCTTGACTAATATTTCAGCTCCTGGTTCTTCTCTTGAATGTGCAACTTCATTATTTAATTTTATTTCTGGGTTGTCGGTTCATGCATCAGTCAATCAATCCTTTTCCTGAGGTGTTCTAAATAATGAATTAGAATGTGACGAAGAGGATGATGCCATAGAAAACAGGAAAAAAAACATCTTTGATATGTACTCGGCGGTTGTACAACCGTTGTTTCATCAGCAAAACTGTGCAGAAATGTTACACAATGTACATTTTTAGTCAATTGTACTGGTGAAGAGTTGTTTATGTTAAAGCCATCACGATTAGACCCAGATTCTAAGAAAAACTAGGTATTAGTAAGCAGTCATCCTTAATAAGAAAGGATTATCTCCAACCTTCTATTAAAACCGACAGGTTCTTACTTCTTCGCAGAAATAACTCAAATTTAAAAGCCACTGTTTGACAAGTAAAAATACAATAATTCAGAATTGACGTTGTGAGCAAGAACATTATTGAAATGTAATTTGTTGTCAGCTCTGAATCAGTGCAGCGGCTCAGTAGAAACACCCAACAGACTCCAGGCAGCTGAGGCAAACTGGTTGTCTTCCTCTGTCTCCTCAACTCTTTATCACTCTCCTTTAACCGCCCCCCGAAAGAAAAAAAAAAACTTTTCCTCTTCACCAGAACCGCTTTAGAAAAAGATTGATTACACCCAAGACTTGTTCTCCCAGCTCCTCTCTAGCCCTCAAACTAAGCCGCTGATGGTTTCCTCTTGTAGACACTGTGACACATGGCTTAATGTCTCTCTCTTCTCCTCCCAAATTAAGTCCTTAAACCTGCTTCCAAAAGCAGACCAGCCTCTTGACATGATCCATTTGACTCCCATACTTAAGGAACTTGACCTCACCCTAATCGACTCAAGGAAAAACTATTTCTCTTCTTTATCCATAACCTTCAAAAGGATGTTCTTTTGCTGGGCTGAAACCCGTCGTGCACAGCGTATCTTTACGTGCCAACCACGGGCAGAGAATCTGTATTCCCTCCTAACTCTTCTTTCATTGTGGTTTAATGGCAACCGATATGGAATGTAATCTTGCATTGGAGCTGCTATTGATCTTTGTTGCAGTTAACAATGAATGGTGGGGTCAATGGTAAGAAATATGAGAAAAGAAGAAGGTGGGAAGTTGAGACAACATAACTGCATGTAGCAGAAGATATGAGATTTCTTTATTTAGCAGAACACACGTCTTCTCCTCTCACTGAACCGGTCAATAATGAAATGTGGCTATTGACAATTTCTCGCCATCTCCTAAGACCAAGGGATCTATTGACTTTTGTACAATTTATCTGAGATTTAACAGGTTCACTAATGTTATTTCCTATGTTCCACAGGTTGCTTTGCAGATGACACTGAACACAGATTTTATTTCCCTTCAGAGATTAATCTATATCCAGTACGGAAAAGGATTATTGCGATTTTTCGTAGAGTAGAACATTCAAAACTGAGCTGTCTAGTATAAATGTTGTGTAACAATGAGGGAGACGACACCATTGTTTTGAATTAGATGTTTCTATTAATTTGTGACTTTCATCATTTAAGACAAAGTCTATGCACATTTACTTTGCTTACTGAGAAACTGTTATGTGAATGGTGACTGACAACTCAATTTTCAGGTCACATCACCAAGGGCTCATTCTTCTTCTTGTTTCTAGCAGACAAGACACACGCAGTACATTGAGGTTGAACTCCCGTTCTTGGGGATAACAACCAGAGGTAGTGCTGTTGTGAAACTGTCGAGCAATTACAGTACATATCATTTAGCTGACACTTTATCCAAAGCCACTTACAATAAGTGCATTCAACCAAGACGGTACAAACCCAGAACAGCAAGAATCACGTAAGTACAGTAGCTTCAACGCTAAAAACACTAAATAACAAAGTGCTACATGTAAGTGCCATATATAAGTGCAACTATTTTTTTTTTCTTTTCCCTGAGAGTTGACGATGGTTATTAGTAATTATCTTCTTTACCAAGGTGTTGTCAGAACAGAGGTGTCTTTAGTCTGCGGCAGAAGATGTGTAGACTTTCTGCTGTGCTGATGTCAATGGCGAGCTCCTTCCACCATTTGGGAGGCAGGTCAGCAAACAGTCGTGATTTTGTTGAGTGGCTAGCTGTCCCTCGCTGTGAGGGAGCAGCAAGCCGATTGGCCGATGCAGAGCAGGGTGGACTGGCCTATAGTGTAAGGTTTGACCCAGTCCTGGATGTAGACTGGACCTGATCTCTCCTCAGCACGGTATACAAGTTCTAGTGTTTTGAAACGGATGCGGGCAGCCACTGGTGTAGTGCAAGATAACTTAGGTAAGCTGAACCAGAACCTGTGCCACCTTCTGAGTGAGAAGGGGGCGTGTTCTCCTGATGTGATGCAGCATGTATCTATAGCTCAGAAAAACTGGCAGCAATAAATGTTACATTCCGTCTCTGAGAGCACATTACATTATCTAATATCATTTATTTCATTAAATTAAAAGGCTACAGACAACAACTGTCAAAGAGCTTGCTGAGGTCAGACTGTTCTGCTGGGAAGATGCTGCACACCTAACAGGCATTTTTTGGTGACCACATATCGTTAAATTCATGTATGAAAAAAGGTCCAAACTAAATCAAGTGTTAAAACAACAGTCCTAGCACAACATTGTAACCGCTCTGAGTCAAACTGAAAATCCTATTTCCACTGATTGGCGCATGGTATGTTATGGGACAGCGATCCAAAGTCCACCGGAGCTAGTTGCCAATCTTTGCTTGATGGAACAGGCGGAGCGAGAATATTTCCTGATATTTGATACATGTCGCTAGATGCCGACTTTGAGTTTGAACAGTAGATCGTCTGATGAAGTTTCAAAAGTCTGCAAGAGCAGACGGAGAGGAACACGGATTCTAAAGCATTGCTGCCTCCCACTGGCATCGTCATATCTTTTCCCCTTTGGCTCCATCGCTCAGAACAGTACAGTCAACATCTATAGGGAACTTTCCATAGTGTTTATACCGTCTACTCTTAATATCACCTTCCCATCATATCTCCTCTCCTGACTCAATTGTGCACAAATAAATTCCCTTTTATCGAGCTGTTTTTCACCCCTTTTTTCTCTTACATTATCATTCCCTGGCCTCTACCTGAGATAAATCTGCTTTATCTCTTTGCAAATATGCAACTCTCTATTCCGCATTTCTTTTTCAACTACGCGCTATTTTTCAGATTCTTATCTTCAGCCTCGTCTCTGCGAGGATGAAGACCCAGTTTCCCCTTGGATCTTATTAAAGCGTCAGCCAAATCCGTCTGTGCACAGTGGCTCCGACCTCTGTGTATCAGTTGTTTGTACAGCAGTTTATGTGATCAGGAAGTATGAGCCTCTTCTGCTCCTTCACCTACACAAAGGTAAAAAAAACAAAAAAATGATTGTATTTTAAAAGTCAAGTGACATTTACACTTTACAATCTTCCTCGCTCTCCTCAGTTAAAATGGGATACTATATTTATCAGCAAACAAACAATAGTATTATACAAACAATTGTTAGCGAAGAAAATTATATTTAGGAGCTTTTATATATGCAGGACTCACGATTAGGAAACGAGCAGCCAGGATTCCATTTTTTTTTTAAAGTTAAATAGGGTACAATCAATTAGGGTTAGGCAGCTCGATTGAAGGTGCATTGTAGATGACCTTTTATGCGTCATAAGAACAACTTGAAACTCTTCCTTTCAGTTTAAATGAGGCAGAATGTCAGACAGACCTTTATGATAAAAACCACTCTACACACTATAGGATACTGTAACCTTCAAAGCAAGTTGTAAATTATAGCTTGTGTGAATAAGTTAGTGTCTTTGAAATTTCAGCTTTTCTAAATGTTCTACTATTATTTGTCCTCCTAAAGAAAGAGCAAAACCATTCTGATATCTGTCCAACAAAGTAACCTGCATTGATCAATGCTGTAGAAAAACACATTTCTCATCCTCCGACAGATCAGACCTGTGATTCCTTAACGTTATTCACAGTTATTTAATAGCCAGAGGAAATTAATTTTGCTCTCAGCTGAAATCTTTGCTGAAAAGTTAGAAGTTGCCAATTCTCCGAACTACTCAGACACAGCTAAGCTCCACCGGCTCAGGGCACATCATCCTCCGAGGTCAGCTCTCTCACCGAGGGCGGTCCTCCTACATTCTATGTGCCGGGGACCGGTGTACCAGGCTCTCTTCATTTTGAATTAAGGTGATGTTTCGATGTTTCGAGGTTTCGCATTATCGCATTTTCCCATCCGCGACCTGCCAAGATGGATATCAGGGTGAGAAACAATCAGAGTCAGACCTGGGGCAAGTCATCACAGAATGAAAGTGGGGAAACTAAAATAATGCTACAGACATGAACACACCTGCTAAATGTCAAATGAACCAACAATCACATGTGAAACCAAAATGGTCACAGTCTTGAGCCACTGCACCGTGATACTTAAAACTGACCCTGTGACAGTGTGATTAGGGCTGGACAATACCAATTACTACATGATTTAAATAAAAATCAGTTGAAAATTAATAATCACAATGTATATATTTGTTTTTATTTTAACAACAGATTATTGCTCCAGAGTGACAGTTGTGGTTTTGAACTCTTCTGTGTGCAGAGAATGACACATTTGATTAACATCAAAACATTATACCGATCGGAGGTGATTCAATTATAAGCATTGTGGCGATTTATCGATATATATATTGGTCTTTTGCTGCAAAGTCATCCTGGTTTGTTAATGTACTGGTAAAGTGAATTACTAATTAGGAAATTGCTATGCATGCTCTGGTAGTTATGCTGGTGGCTAATGGAAGATGGTGGAAGAATCGCAGTGTAGAGTGTGGAAACTCTACATGGCAAATAAAAAGAGAACCTTTGTTGAAGGAGGCGAAGACCATTAAGGGAGAGAGGGAAAAAGAATGTTTTCAGTTCGGTTTTGTGAAGCAGTGCAGGAGTAACATCTGATTCATACCAGCAGAAAGAGCCCCAGCTGGGGGTCCTGAAAACTCGATCTGTTCTGTCCCTCGTCTTAAACAGGAGTCTGACTGGTGAGGTGATCACTCATCAAACTGAGAGGAACTGCTTTTAGAGGGATGGATTTAGAAAGAATTGATGCAGTCACAGATAAGAGACATTAAGCATTAGTGTTAAGGGCAGCGCGAGTTGAGAGACGACATAAATGTGTCTCCAAGCAACATTGTGAGAAATGTAAACAAGGTCAAACAGTCACACCCAGAATAAACATGCCGTCTTCATATCATGACTTCAATTAATAAATACATTTAAAAAAGGACAGGCCCATAATGAGCTTCTATTTATTACTACCATTTGTAAAATGAATGTTGTTAAATATGAGACCAACCGAGGGATATTTATATCGTAGTAATTTTTTTATAAGCCCTATGTGTATGGGGGGGGGGGGGGGGGCATCCGCGCAAACATGTCAACTGACTCCTTTTAATGAAAGACTCATCAAAACCCTCCGGGCTAAACCTGGTTACTTAACACCTTTCAGTGATGTCTCGCCGCTCCATCCCTTAATACTGATTCTGTAAATTTGCAGTCATTTGCTTAATTAAAGAGAATTTGATAATGTCCCGCCTCCTCCCTGGTTTGTTTTGCATATTACAGATTCCTGTTGATTAATTGCCTTTTTGCCTCAGATTAAAAGGCTGAGCCGTGCGGGGCAGCTTAGGTGCGCGGCTTCTTCCCTAGTATGCCAGCAGATAATGGTGTTTAATTGAATGATAGTCCACCAAAGAGGCGGCAAAGTGATGGAAAAGAAAACTGAAATGGCATTTGAAATGAGGCCTATATGTGTCTGGTTTATTTATTTACCTCTCTGCCCAGACTGGCCCTGTTATGAATGACAGCGTGCTTACTCAGGGGGGAAGGATATTCACGCATGGCAGGTGAGGGAGGAGAGAGACTGAGCATACAGAAATCGAGAGAGAGCGAGAGATAGAAAGAGAGTGAGGGAATGAATAATTGATGATACAAACTTCTCTAAAAGAGTAATCAAAATTCAGGATATTGTATAGAGTACAGAGCCCCCAGCTATACAGGTGAAAAACAACATTTCAGCCATGATAATATGAATTTTGATTAATCTTTCAATATAGTTGACGTGAACTGTGACATGTTGGTTTTTAAATAGCAGGATTCAATATGCGGCACAAATCTGGATGAAAAATGAACAATTCATTAATTCGATGAAGGGAAACGGAAAAACAAAAACACAGCAGCAGGAGCTAATATTGGAGACGCCATGCCATGAATTTGGACAGAGACATAAAGAAAGAAAAATATAGTTAGGATACCGTGATGTTTCATCGGTTGACAGTTGCATAGTCCATGGCTCATTCTTTAAAAGTAAACATATGCGTTACGACTCCTATGTGTGCTGAAAATAATCCTAATATAAACTGAGCCCGGAGTAATTAACGACCCCGAAAGATTCCTGAGAATTAAAACCCAGAAAGCCTGACACAGCAGAAGTGTGAAAGTTCAGGGCTTGAACATAAGCAGAGCAGAGGAGCTGCAGTGCCGACTGCACCACGACAGGAGAAGAGAAGTCCCTACGCACCAATAGTCCCCCAGAGATCTGCATTAAAAATGTTCAATTTGATAACAGCGAGAAAATAGATTCTCTTCTGGATATAAACCCATTTAAACTGTGATTTCTTGTAATCCTATACTCTTTTAGCACTTCATAGCCATGAGACTGCTTTGCCCCCCCCTCAAGGTTACAGAGGACACCGAGAAGTAATTAAGATAAAGTTAATAGAATGCAGTTATAGTTCAATAAGCCGCAGTCTAATTGAAATAACCAGGTCTGACTTTGACTCGTACTGTGTAAAATACAAAACAGTAATTGGATTTCACGTTTTGCTCACGAAAAAGGATCAAGTGGTCAGAGGGTCATGATTTAGAGGAAATAACTACCTGAAAAAAAACGAGCTAGTCCCTACACTATACATGTGGGTGCATACAGCAAAACCACACAGGCTTTATATAGGGGATAAAACAAGGTTAAACAATAAGCCTTCTGTAGAGCTGCTTTCAGACATGCATTGAAGTCCACATAAAAAAGCACTTGGACAGACATTTTGTTAAAAGTCTGTAAAATGTCAGAGTGCGAGAATACAGCAGGTAAATGTCTGGAGGGCAAGTGGTCACACTTTGATGTCGTTTCTAACACGACAGACGCAAAACTGTAAGAAGACAAATGAGATGAAAAAGAGGAGCCATACGCGTGGAAGGCACCGCCGGAAATGTAAAAATGGAAAAACAAGGGATATTCAAGAGCTTTGTTGTAAACCAAAAATACAGCCATTTGGGAAAAGTCCCAAATTACCTTTCAGGCTGAATTGTTTGGATTCAAATGTTCTGCGGGTTTAATCTGGAATGAGAATCATGGTCGACACAGGAGCAGAGTTTCCAGTGATGGGGCAAACGAATTTCATGCTCACAGGAACGTAACGTGAAAGCAACCTGACCTTTGGGAAAACGGCAAAGCGGTAAACATGTTAATACAGGCGTGTGTTGAGCTGCACTGATAAATAAAGGAGACACAGAGCAAAACATGACTGCAAATACAAAGGATGTGCATTATTTTATGATTTCACTGTATGCTATAACATCTTTTATGTCATAATGAATGTGTGTACATATTATTATTATTATTATTCTCATAGAGAAAAGTGCTGCACATAGATGCAGTGTGTGTGAAAGGGGTGGATGTAAAACTGTACTGTAAAGTGCTTTGAGTGTTAATCAAGACTAGAAAAGCTCTTTATGAATACAGACCATTGAGACCATTTATATGTGGTATTTGTGGATTTACACACCAGTTATATCTTTAGTCGTGAATTTAATTATGGTTGCATTTGTAAATATGTGTGTCTGTGTGTGTTTACTGCTCAAACAGCAGGAAATCCATTTTGTTTGCAGTAGAGGCACAAGGATTAATTATGTGCTTCAGGTTGGCAGGTTTAACACCTCAATGTAAACTCGTCAACGAAAGCCTGACACAAATACAAGAGTGGTTGCAATAATCCAGAGTTAATAGACCACAAGTACTGACATCACAGCTTCCCACAAGGAAAAGGAGAAGCAGGAAAAAGTGGCCAGCTAAAATATGTTTCTGTGATAAGACAAATTTGGTGCCTCTGTAATGTTACTTCATACACATATATCTTAATTTTTGTATATTTGTAATGATGTTTTGAAGAAGAGTATCATGACTTATACAATATATGAAGTGGAAAAACATCATATTATATACATGTTACTGCAGGGAGAATCTGACAATAGAAGTAAAAACAGTTTATAGTGGCACTAAAGTCGTGTGCACAACAGCAAAGTCATTATTAACTGTGTAATGTGTCAGTGTTAACATATCTAACACGTCAGTAAAATAAAGAATATTGTCAGTTAGTTGATAGATAGTAGTTAACAGAAGTATTTTACCTTTTTTTATCTATCTATTTAATTTTTATTAGGATTCGCTATGAGCATAGCGTGCTGCGGTTGAATAAAACATGTCACCTGCAGACTGTGCACCAAACACATGAAACTCTTACTTCTCTACATGTTTGCTGAACATTAAGTTTGTTTAAAGACTTATTTTCTCTTTTACTTTTTACTGCACAAACACTAACCAGCATAGTCGCCATGACAACTAGTTGACCATGTCCACCACAAGAGTATCAGGGCTAATGAGAGTGGATCTGAGGGAGTTGGTGATAAAATATGCCCAATTATAGATATTCAGCACAGGGAGTCAGCCATTACAAGTTAGTTCCAAATAAAGCCCTGTTGCCCTTTGCAGATGTAGGTAGATAAAGTCCCTGTCTGGTATTTGAGGGAAAACATGAACAAACCTGGCGCTTGTGGAAAGCACTGCGCTATATGACATCATTAGAGAAAATAGACGTTTTTAAGAGTTTAATTTTTCAAATTAGCTTATCAAAGCCAACCTGTATAGTTTTTTTCACTTTTAAATATGAGTCCAAAGAATATCCGATGTCGGAGCTTTGAATTGACCCATCATCCTCTCAGAAATAGTGCACCTGTGTGACAGAGCTGAGATGTGCTAGAATACAGTATACTGGTGTGAATGTGCCCTCCATAAACTGTGTTTGGCTGGTGAGCAGCGTTGCATACAGTACCCAGGGAGTGTATTGGCAGGGCTTGAAAAGAGCGGTTGAGACGGGCGGAGAGCACTAAGCTGCCTCCCTGTGCTCCTGCCCTTGATGCTGTGTGAAGTGAGGAGCACAGAAGAGCAGCACATGTCACCCAGGGCAGGAAGTGGAGGCAGGAGAAATGCAGGTTACATGCTACATTAACCGATATACAACTGAGGGCCCTTGACACTTGGCTGCCAGGTGAATTAGCTGTGGATGACAAGAGAGGGAGGAAGTGGGTGAAGATCGCATGGAGGGGTTCGTGAGGACGTTGTGCTTCTCGGTAGGAAGCGGCAATACACACAGGTTTTTGCTTTTTGATTTCAATTATAAAGTAGATGATGATTGCACAAAATTGATATAAATTGCTTCCACACAAGCCACGTTTTCATCTGGCAGTCCAGTCTGCCAGCTCTGAAATTTTGTAGGAAAACGAAAGCTTGAGTTAAGACAACTGAAAATGTCTGCCAATATTCAAACAAACAGGAAGTGGATAGCACTTTGTTTCCCATGATTGATAATGGTAGCTTTACCCAAGTAGCAAAATCAGAGGATGATGGAAGAAGAGCTCTCTACCCAAGCAAACCAGCCCGCTGTCAAAGGAGGCAAAAAAGTGAAGGTTGAAGGCAATAAGAGTAAAAACAGAGGGAATATAAGACAAGTTCTTCTCTCGATGGACCGACTGGGGCAGATACTCAGACCTGGACAAGAAAGAGGACCAGAGAAGAGACTGACAGGACAGGTAGTCCCAACAGCCAAGGAGAGTAGAGTCTGACTGATTTGATCCTTTTTACTGTCTCAGTAAAAAATACTATTGGACAAAATATCAATAACATGGGGTGTTTGAGTCTTCCAAATTGTCATCTTGAAGGCATGGCTTCTATTTAATTTTACGTATTAACTCTTATTAGTTATTCATCCAATTACTTTACTTATCCAAATGCATTTTTTATTTCTCTGTGAAACCCTTGTGTTGTTTTAACAAGTTGATTGTTCTTCTCTTCTGGGGCTGTAGTGTTAAATTCTGCGAGACCAATTATTTCTACCAGAGGATAATTTTTTATCTCAAGTTAAAGTCATGGCTCCGTTCCAAAGTCGACCTATACACAGCTCTTCAAATTCAACAACTACAAAGTAAATGGCGGGCTCCAAAATGAAGTCTCCAACAACAGAAAATTATCCGTGAAGCATTGCAATTAAAAAGAGGCTCTGAGTCTCTATTTCGAGTTTCACTGGGGATATTTCTTTTTTTGCTCCTCTGTGCAGGAGTTGACTTGACTTGTGCAGCTCGCCTAAAATACACCCACAAGCTGACAGATGATGGCAGAGGGGGATATCTATAATTCCCTGTCTGTCGCTAAGTGTGACTGAAGATCGCGCCACAACGTGCAGTGCATGGAGCCATTCTTTAAAAATATACTCTGGATGATCCTTTGGATGATACCGTGAGAACTTATTTTGCGGTCGTATTTCACTCTGCTCCACAATAATTTGCTGGAACTTTGTGTTACAGAAAATTGTAAACAACAGAAACACAGAGTACAGTCTCTAAAGAGAGCACTTATTGTCATTGTGAGGCTACAGAGGGTTAGAGATTGTGTGGATTTGTGTTTTACTCATGTGCCCTCTCAGCACTTGGATAAAAGATGCTGATTTGGGCGACTCAGAGCATAAATCAGGGGTCGATGGTCAATATATTGTGGTCAAAGGAATGTCTGCACACTAGCAAACAAGTATGCACAGTGAGAAATGGTTGTCCTGGGGCTAGGTAAGGCGGGTGAGCATCTTGGCATGGAGAGTGCAGCCCAGGTGTGAATACCAGAGTTTTGCTGGAGCGATCAATCTTTATAAAATGTGCACTTATTTTGACCTTGGCTGGAATACACAAGATAAGTCCGAGAGGGGCTACTGAAAAGTTAGGGCAGAAAATACAACCATCCCTCTGCTTCTTCTATTCATAAATTTCTCGCTATGCGCGAGGAGCAGCATCAATTATTTACCCCTGCTGACAAGGGCAATGATAGAGTGAGACGGGAGGAAAGAAAGAAAGGAAGGGAAAATGAGAAATGAGAGAGAGAGAGAGAGAGAGAGAGAGAGAGAGAGGGGGGTCAATTTGTGCCGTGAGTGGGGACATTTGCTGAAAGTAGTGGTTTCAATAAAATGTGCTGTGAGTGAATTAAGATTTCAATGTGGCGGAGGCAAAATGTTAGAACCGTAAGACAACACTTTAATGTTGATATATTTTCTACTGTTCTTTTGTATTCAAATATAATTGCATCCGTATGTGTATGTATAACCCTTCTTTTTAAACCATACAACATCCTGTTTTTAACCAGAGCATTCATTTCTTTAACACTGCTGATTGCCTGCCCCTGTTTGTACTTACTGCAGTTTTCAATGAGGTTTGAATCATCCCCTGCATCTCCCCTGCTGTAAGCATAAAAAGCCTTGAGGTTAATTGGATTGTATTCCAGAGCACCAAATTAGTTTTTTATATTCCGCTTCACCCAACTTATCAACAATTTTTCAAGTGTGAAAGTCATCCAGGCAAAGGGTCTCAACTAATATTGGTAATTAAGTGTTTACAATTGCTAATTAAGCCCATGATTACATTCACAGTGACTTGAAGGGTAATACCTAGTGTTCCGCCCACACTCTTTAGTCAACACGTGTCTGGGTTTTTAAGGGAGACTTATATTTTACGGATGTGTAACAAGCTCTTTACATATTTTCCAGTCGATGTGGTGAGAAATAGATATACAACTGTGAGGTTGACTGTGCCTCCAGCCTTTTCTTTGGTTGTTTGCCAGAAGACACCAACAGTAAATCATGAGGAGCTCAGACCTTTCCCAATCCCAGCAGCCAATGCTGCTGATTTTCCAAATCGGTGTCAGCCTGCACCTGTTGGCTCGGCTTAACCACACTCGGTGGGTGCGCTCCGACTCGTTGCTTTTGATTAAGGTCCTTAGGTTACGAAAATGTCATTTGCACCCCACAAGGTGGCTCATGGGGCACAATTTCAACACTTAATTCTCACTGTGCTTATGACAGTGACAGAATACCCGCCGACCACACTAATAACTCCAAGCCCATTTGGAATGGAAATACGCTCCCGCCCCATCCGTTAGCGAGAGAAATGACTCCTCTTTGGCGGTGTGGGGATGGCGTTCCTTTTTCTCCCCTCCTCTTCCCTCCCCATGGAGCGGGGTCTTTGAAAAATTGGGTTATGTGACAGAATCAATAATTCTCGGAGAAACCTTGGCTTCTCAGACAGCAGCTTGTGAGAGCGGAGCTGGCTTCCAGTTGCTGGCTCCGAGGAGCTGGTTCAGCGAAGACGTTGTGGTTGATACCACATCACCTGGAGTAAGTGCTGGTAATTCACCTATAAGGTGGCCCGTCACCTCCACTGTTGGTTGATGTGTTTAATTGGCCCTTGGAGATCATTCATTTTGTGAGATCGCTGCAGTCACTGGGATCGATGACATGAGAAGCTGCACAAAGCAGCGCGGGATCTGACTGTATATCAAACGGTGTGAAAACTGGCTGAGATAATGTGCCTGTGTTGAATGGTTATGAGAGATGTTATCCTGCGTCTCAAAACTCCAGGTTATTACTCATTTCCTGCCTCTACCCAGTCCTCTTATTACCGTATATATATATGGTGACAGGACAGTGACGCTTTTACTGCCAGGTATAAATATGTCAAATGCAAATAAACCCTGCTAAGTTTTCAGTATCAATCCTGCTTTTTTGTCACCTCCCTTTTTTCTTCTGAGTCTTCCTCTAGTGACACACCGCACACCCTCACGCACTTAATCAGTCTCATATCATAACAGCATGTTAAGCAAAACTGTGGGAAGCATCCACATCACACTCAAGCTGCAGTAAATAAAAAAGCAAGGCTGATAAAACAAAAGCCCATTTCCTTCCTCTACTGCTAGATGTCTTCGTTTGCAGAGAGACCCCGAGGCCTCCGGCAGGCTGCGCTGCTGTTGGAGGCCCTAAGAGCCCAAATTAGAAAACAATAAAGAGACAAAGAGAAAGAAAAGCCAGAGAACATCCTCTAGCTCCAGTATTTCTTCATACACATTGATTTGTCGTGGGTGTAAAAGTTCAGATGAATGTTCACTCAGCTTGTTTCCAACCCGAGTGCGAGTCCTCTTTATTATATTCTGTCTAATTCCCATGTTCCGTCTGATACTGTGAGCAGAAACAGAGGCAGAGACGTCTCACACAAGTTCATTAAGGGAAAACACACCAATGCAAAAAGCCACAATGGAAACAGAACCACAATGGAAGTGAGCGAGGGGCATGGTGCCAATGAAACGAGCAGAGTCACTTACTGAGCTACGGGTGAGTCTGGACACATCTGAACCTCAACACCTTCCTTTGACATCGTCTGTTGTCGCTCACTTCTGTTGTTTGGCATTTGTACCTATGGCTTTTGCAGTTGTGTTGCGGTTTTTGTAGTGAAGTTGTGGATTATGCAGTTGTGTTGTCACTTTGGGATTCCCGTTTTCCATTAATGCTTCGGGGGAGGTCTCGGCCACCGTGGGTCGGGAACTGTAAGTAAAGCTCAGTGAAGACGGGATGCGTTCTGTTGTTCTAAGAGCAAGATTTACTTTTCACTGGACACAAAATCACACCTTTTGATTTATCTCCCTTCTATTCGAATGTCTCTCTCTGTAATTCATCTTCAAGCCCGGTGCTTCACTATCCCCTTTAAAGATGCAAGCTCACCTCTCTCACCTCTCTCCCACTGCACTAAATTCAAATGCCAAATTCCCCACCAGCTTAAACAGTAACAGGATGCCATTATACATTCGGGGCCTCTCTCTTCTCTCCTGTCTTGTCGCCTGTTGACCCCCCCTCGGCACCACCCACTCCACACATCTCTCTCTCTCTCTCTCTCTCGCTCTCTCATTGCCTGGAGGAGTCGATTTTTCTTGTCTCGCAGGCATTCTTCTGTCCCTGGACCTGATACCCCCCCCCCCCCCCCCCCACGCCTGCGGCCTTGCTAACAGATTGCCAATAAGCTCAGTGGCAGGCCCCGCCAACATGTCCCCCTTCCACCCCCCCTGCCACTCCCCCACCCCCCGTAATGGCCTCTCTCTGGGGAAGGAGCCCCTGCCTGTCACTGATCCGACTACTCGTATAACCCTCTCCCATCCTCTCTCCCTCCGCCTCTTCTTCTCCCTTTGCTGTCACACCATCCACCTCCTGCCTCCAGGCCATTCCATCACAGGTTGCAGGTGCGCCTCTTGTTAGAAGTATACACACGGCCCATGAATGCTTGACTGCACACACAGGTGGACACGCAAACACAAACACAGAGAATAAAAAGGTACAACATAAAATCTTACACGCACACGCACTAACACATACTAAAGTATTTATGTCTCCGTCTTTGTCTTTCTTCAACCCACTTCCTCCTTTGTCTCCTATTTGCTCTTTCTGGTCCTTTTTTTTTATATCATTTTCTAACTCAAATATTTCTGATGATAACCGCCCAGTGGTCCACGTCAACGTCTCGAAACGAAACCATGATGGGAAGGTCAGTCAAGGTAAAGTGATACAGTATTTTTTAACCCAGCAGCAAACTTTCTCCTCAATTTCTCAAGTAGATAAATAAACATATACAGCTTTGCACATATTGAAATTGACCATTTCTTAAGTCCCCTCCTTAATTATCTAATCATAGCTGTAACTAAGAAACTCAAGATTTCAACTAAAGTAATGAAATGAAACAGTGGAGCTGTAATCAGAGCGACACTCTAAAGAGTTTTACACAGGAACACAAATATGACAGCACAATCCTGTACATTTATTTCGTCAATATTGACACTGACTGACTGTTTTTTTAGTTTTGTTTTATTAATTTTTATTTACATACTATGGGGGGTTAAATGGGGAAATAGATTATTTATCTTAATTGCATGAAGAGCTTATTCCTGCTCTCTCTCCCTCTTTCTTTATCACACGCACACAAACAAATTGACTATGGCTGGAATGACTGCTGCTATAGTCAATATAGTCACCATCGACTGCTTGTGCAAGTGGATAATATTGATTTTTAATTATTAACTCTGACACTGATGCCCTGTCCCACTTCCTCTACCTGAGCCCTAACCCCTATGAGGGACCCTTCGCTGGGAGGGTCCACCTCCAGACGGAGCCACGAGGTAGAGGGCAAGAAAATCGACCCCTAGGAACTGACACCAATCGCTACGTCATCAGCATCCAACCAATGTTTTTACAGTGACAAACAATATCAAATAACATTATGATATTAACAAGCATTCTCAAAACTATAATAGTGACTTATCTGATAACTGCAGGACAGACAGGACAGATTAATATATTGACCAATACACAGTCAGCATGTTTGCATCAGTTATTTCAATGTTACGTTAGTCCTGTCCATAGAAACATCTGACACGCACTGAACACGTTACTCTCACTCAGACAGTTTACATGCTCGTTGTGACTGCGTGTATATGAAACTTCAGGTAAGGTATAAATTAACTACTGGACAATGATAAATGCTCTGTATTCATATTGAGCATATCTAGCATTGATGACTAGTCA
Source organism: Platichthys flesus (assembly GCF_949316205.1). Taxonomy (NCBI): domain Eukaryota; kingdom Metazoa; phylum Chordata; class Actinopteri; order Pleuronectiformes; family Pleuronectidae; genus Platichthys; species Platichthys flesus. Next base: position 14,667,808 of record NC_084947.1, read on the forward strand.
AAGCAGAACAGTTTTGCCATCCACTCATTCACTTATTCATTTATAAACCAGGAATGTTCACATGATTACAGTCAGAAAATGCAGTTTGGTAACTTTCATATGTAAACCTTTGCACCTTAAAAGTATAATAGAATTTTACTGCTTTACTATCATCTGCAGTGTTGTCTACTATTTTATTTATTATTTCACATGATGTTGCCATTGTTAGAAAAGAAGTTTATGTCGCTATCTCAAACAAAAAGCTCTGTTTCCCCCAGTGGTTTTCCCACTGCAGTTATTAATTACATGAAGAGCCTGCAGAGCTCAGAGATGTGTGATATGACTAAAATGTGCCTTCAGTGTCCTGTAACCTTTCCAGTGTGTCTGCCTCTCACTTCATCTGTCAGTGATGATTTAATGGTCCAGATTACCCTTTTTCCACAATACCCCACGGTGTCACGCACAAGCCCTGGCTTGGGAGCAAGTGGGCTATACCCGCCTTTGTGTGGAAATGCATGTGTGTGAGAGTGGGTATGTGTGTGTGTGTGCGAGACAGTGTTCAAATCGATTTTCTTAGTTTGACAAACTTGTGGTACTGGGCTTCTAAGGCTGGGATGACATTTAGGACGAGGGTTCTTCTATTTTCTCTACTGTTCCAAGTGTTTCAATTAAGTGAGAATTGTTCCTCGAACTGATATCCTGCTCGCAGGAGCGTGACGAAAAACATTAACTGGTGGCAGCTGTGCATTGGATTAGGCCCATTCTCAGATGAAATAAAATAATTTCTCGGGCTTGTGCTGTCACCAACTCCACAACAAATAAAACATCAAGCTGCAGCAATTTCTCACTGTTGCATCAAGGACGACTCCGCCAAGCCTCTGACAGCAACAACAGTATCAAAGGGCAAGTGTTCATTTATGTTGTTGCAGCAAATACCTTATTTCCTCTGTGTGTTTGTGTGTGTGTGTGTGTGTGTGTGTGTGCACGTGTGTGTGTGTGTGCACGTGTGTGTACACATGCGCATGCATTTATTCATGGATCACTGTACATTTGGATGTCAATTAATAGGACAGCTGTGCTTCGGCGCGTGGCCTACTTCCAAGGTATGTGACTGATTCAATGTTCATCCTGCCACACAGCGGGCACAGGGAGCGCAGTGAAAAGTTAGCAGGGAATAGCATGTCACTGAAGAAGTAAAATGTGGGAAAAGAAATATCACACCTGGTTATCATTTTATTCTCTCAGGTGTTTTTCTCACACTTCCTCAAAGTCAACCTTCACTTGGATGAATCTACCTCTCATTGCTTCTCTGCCTGTCTCACACTCCCATTCCTAATCTGTTTTTTTTTGCTTCTTTTCTTTTCTCTCGGCTCTGGTCACATCAGCTGAGCTCCAGAGATCCTGTGTTAAGATGTAGGAAATGTACATATATATATATAACATATGTGTGAGTTTGAACAGACAGATGGCAAATTAATGGCCAAGCCGTGGCATTGATTATACAAGTTTCTTTACTGGAGGAATGGAACTCAATTTCAAGGCTGCAACCACCTATTTGTTATTTATCGATTCACTTATTAGTTATTTTATTTGTTGGTCTATTCATCCATCTTTTCTTATTCGATTAACCCATTGATTTTTTTTCTGATTAGTAAATTAGTCCTTGTTATCCTTAAATTAATCCTGGATAATTTACCAATAGGCTGAAATAATGTCCACAACTTCTCTTAATTTACAAATAAAAATAATTAGTCTTATTTGAGTTTAACTTTATGTAAATTTGTTTAGTTTGCACATTAACAATCTGATTGTAATTGCAGCACAAAGCTCTATTGCCATATTAACCATAAGCATGTGCTTTGAGGAGTGTTTGTTAAGTTCTTGTCTGAAACACAACAGATTTGTATTCAAATCTGTTGTGACCAACAATCAGATACATCACTGTAATAAACACTTCCACTGCGGTCTCATTGTGTTCAAGAACCCTAGGAGGTCTTCTTTTGAGATATCCGTGCACTGCAGTTATGCTGTTGTGGTCTGTATTTTACAAATACTGCAGAACAGGATTTTATTAAGCGTCTGATAAACTCCCACACGTTGTAGCATAATGTTCCGTCTTTTCAGGGATAAACTCTTGTTCTCAGCAGGCCCGGGAGTCTGCATCACTGGAGATGAACGCTAACAAGGAGACGAATCGACAGATTCCACACCAATTGAGATTTATGTATTCAACGAAGTCAATAACATCAGTGCATCTTTGTAGCCCTACACCATTCTTCCAAACAATATTCTCCCATGGTGTGATTTGGGGATGGTGGTGTAGAACACTAACCGAAACATGCATCGCCAATAGAATTGCTATAAGCCCTGCAATCCAGTATTAGTCTGACTTAACCTGTTTTATGAACTTGTGAGGAAAAGACTCTGTCAGGTTTCGACATTGCTGCTGTATTACATGATCAAAGATCCTCCTCTTAGATCAAAGATGTAAGACTCCTGTGCAGTTCTGAGCCCTCAGATTTTTTGAAAATGTTTAAAGTTGAAATGTGCTTTTCTGCAATTAGTGACAAATCTTCCAGAAATATCTGAAATACTTTAAGGGTGTTCCTTCTCTCCACTGTCAACCTCAATGGCAGTTGATGTTTTCCAGAAATATTTATAAACATATATATTTGTTTCTGCTCGAGGTGTTGCAGGTGAAATGTTGATATAGATGTTGAAAAATCTCTCAGATCCCTGAATTTTGTGTTTGAGGAAGTTGGAGAGATGAAAAGTCTGAGCCCCACCTCAACACTGTTGAATGTTAATACCACATAAGAAAGACTTACATTCTGTAGGCGTTTTTATATTGTAAAGTCCTGGTAGTCATACATCTGTTGTTTTAGCTGGATCACTAATCCTCCTGTTGGCCTTAAGAGTAATATGTCTGTAACTCATCGTTCTTTTCACTCGGTAGGTGAACAGCTGGCCACATGTGGCTTTTGTAGATGTAGCAGTATATTTTTACATTATAAACTCAGACCTTGTACATAATGTCCTTTATTTGGATAGAATTATAACTATATGATCCACAAAAGTCACAGGGGATGGAGAAGAGCAAGGAGGAAACCAATACACCTTCTTATTGTCAGGAGATTGCAAACCAATGAGTAGTATAACGTCATAATGGTGTAGTTACTGAGAGCAAATCTTGTCTGGAGCAAAAATTATTTGGATTTTAGAGTGTGACCCTCTTCCCCATAATGAAAAGCTAAAAGTGGCATCTGAACGATGTCTCTGAAAAAACGTACTCAGAACAACACTAATGCTTGAGGAAAATGCAACAGATTAACTCTTACAAAATTCAATTCAATTCATCAAATTCACATCTTTTTGAATTTAGAAAAACCAATTTATTTTAAAACCGTGGCAGAACAAATTAGACAATGGCGGGCAGCCACAGTCTGGGTAATTAATGGAAAACACTGCAATAAGTGGCGTAATCTATAATACAGGTAGCACGCAGGCTTGAAACCAAAGGAGAAAACCTCCTCAAACAAAGGACCAAACATAATGAATAGTTTACTGTGAGACAAATGAACAGAGGATGAGTGCAGCATTGCCCAAAAACAACCCAATATTGACCATCTGGAAAAAAACATGAGCCGTGCACATGTTGTTCTGACACCTGGGAACAGAGGGCCACAATCTAAAAACCTGTAAAGCTTTTATTTTTACTTTCCTCAGATACACACATTTCAATATACCAAGGTAGAGAAAACACATCATTACAATCAAGTCAATAAATAATAAACAATTATTTCACTTTCATATCTCCTGTATTCTCAGGATTTCAACATACAAAAACATAGAGGATATATAACACTTCACAGTATTTTACTCTTTAGGAAACAAACGCACTGAGTGGGTGATTGTCTAATCCACCTAAACGCTGCTGAACTGATCATTTGGCTCTTTCCTCTCCCTCTGTAGTAAAGCTACCACTCGGAGACTCATTAAAGGAAGAAAAATACTTTTGATCTCGACCACTGTTTCACTGACACCGACGTTGGCGTGAGACTGGCAATTTGAAAACTTCATTTTTTCAGCGGTTAAACAAAACAGTCCTCATTCTTCCGAACCACGTCTTCCCACGCCGCCACCTCCAGCCCCCGAGGCACCTGAACTCCTTCCCATCTTCCTTTATACCAGATTAAAGCTTCATCCACCAAGGTCTTTATGACCTCAGGAGAGCAGGATCTGCTCTGCAGGATCAGACAGCCCCTGCTTCGCTGGCATTTTAGCCGCAGTAGCTCAGGTGTCTTATCTGTTTCATTTTTATTGAATGGATTCTGGTTTCTTCTTCCCCTCGGGTTCCCGGGGGGCACGCCCACTTGCTGGTGTTAGTTCGTTTTTTTTATGCTGACTGAATGAACATGTAAGCAACCCGACAGCAGTGGGGGTGACATGAGGACCCCTCTTCACACTCGCTGGAGTGAATATAAAAAGCACACCCCTCCGAGAAAACGCATATACACAATTTGCCACAGGCCCCTCTGGTCGTCTGACTGACAGGAGGGGATGATGGGAAGGGGCAGTGCTGAGATATAGAAATGCTGTAGGCAATAAGTTTGGATCATAACCTTACAGGCACTTCACAGATCCCAGGGCGGGCTCCCCCAGGTCCCTCGCAATCTCCCCGGAGCAATTGGCCAACATTTGCAAGGATATCACATGTAAACAGTTTCAGGACTTCAATTTGAGTGTCGGGTGTGAGAGAAATTCAGAAGTGATTTCTATGTGGCACTTGGACTAAAAATGTTCTGGCATGGAAAAAAACCAGACCAGACAATCTGAACTAATATTATACGTGCAGAAAAGAGACCATCGATACCACTAGTCGACACTGTGCATCGTCCATATTTGGTGTAAGCACGGGTTCGAAATAAAAGCATCTATAGGGGGCCCTAAAGCAGCAAGAACAAGAGTCGGAAAGAAACATGGCCATACAAACAGATTAATACGATAGACTTAAATCAACTGTTTGAAAAGACAGTATATGAAAGGCTGCCCTAAAGTACAACTACAATACCAATGCTATGCACAACCATCTAAAGCTACAGCCTCTAACGCTAGCAGCAGCAAGTAAACAAGGAGAAGCTCCAATGGATTTGACATTGAAGGCAGACAATGATCAGAGAACTCTGCAACCATCCCATCACCAAACATCCTATCCTGCTCACAAACGTCAACAAGGGTCAGACACAATATGACCCCTTAATGCAGTATAGTCGTGAGTCGCACAGGCCTGCAACAGCTTGATACCTGGTAACAAAATAAGCCTCTAAAATGATTCACAGAAGTGGATGCTTTAAATTTGTCAGTGGACGAGTAACACATCCTCCTCTTCTGCTCTCGCCAGCTTCTTGGCAAAATGATTACATAATAGGACGCCATATGATCCAGTGCATAAGGTGAGGTGCTTTGCTCTTAAGCCATTTCCTCCTGGCAGATACTGATGCAGACACTTTGCTTCACATTAACCTCAACCTTCATCCGAGCATTACAATGTTAATAGTGGAATAAAGTAAAGCAATTCATGAGTTATATTATCCCATAAGAAGCGAAGTGTACGATACAGTGGGAGTTATCTTTCCAGCTATATGGTGCATTTAATTGGGGTAGTCCTGGCAATATGTCAGCAGTGTGATCGATCTTCTCTTTGTGTGCATTAACACTTTGTTTTTATTTGATAATAGGGATTGTACATTTAGTTACCTAATTTGGTAGAGCCTGACTTACCTATATATTGGTGGGTTTCTGCATTGGCACCACAAATTCAGATGAGTAGGACTCGACTATGATGTATATGGGAAATATATAGTGAAAGTGTAAAACTATATCTAAGTAAAAAATATATATAGAATTCAATACTGATAATTATCTGGATAAACATATCCATTATTGTTACTGTTTAGTTTACAGACTCAATTATGCTCCTGAACGAAGGTTTTGGTTCTAAACTCTTCTTAATGGGAAAAGAATGACAAACATTTCACAAATCTGAGATTGATCCATTCTTTGCTCCTCACTGTGCTTATACAATACATAAACAGGATGTCAATACATATATAAATAGAAATTGTGTTATATTTCTATTGATAAAAATGATGGTTGTAGCCACCTGATCTTCCTCAAGGTGCACCACAGTGTAGAGGCATAGGCGACACCCTCACTCGATAATGAAAGCACAACAGTAAAAACGTCTAGCAAACAATTAAGCAGGAGCATGTTTACTGATGCTTGGAGAACTGCGCTTAAATTAATGGACACCGACATGACTAAATGGACCATGATGTTGTTTCCGAAATAAGGGTAACAAACAGAGCTACAGTGCAAAAAGCCCCGCGGCTGCTGACCTAATCTGATGTAGCAGATCAGAGAGAAGAAATCCGGAAGCGACATGAATAATCACATTACTGATTTCAACGGGACACCCAGACAATGTAGGTGAGAACACACACGTGCAAATATGATTATTTAGTGAGAATCCATGACAACAACACAAGAGTAAAAACCTGGGTGTGCTGCAGATTCCAGAAACCTTTCTATAATCAAAATAACTTTAATCTTGTCACATTTCAATACATTCAAGTGTTATAGAATCTCATTCCTCCCAATCACACACTGACAAACACTTCACACACAATCACAGAGGCCTTCCCACTCTCTTCTTTGCGGGGTCTTGGTCTAAACTGTTACAATCTGCCAATGTCTACAGCTGTTGACACTGGATCATCATAAATGGTGATGTGCAAACTGTGGTTTGCAGGGGGAACAATAGAAATGCTGACAGCAGCAGCTGTTCAGTGTTTTTCCTATGGATGGCACAGAGCCTCAGTTCACCGGCTGGTCTCTTTGAGGGACTCTGGTTTAAACAGCTCCACTCTGCTGACCTCTCAGCTAATGGCGCACCACTTAATGCTTGGACGTCCAGTACAGTGCATCGTGACCGTGCATAAATGCCCAATTGACTATCTCTTAACGATTACTAATTATCCCAAAGGAAGCAATTAAACTGGGGGGGGAAATTGGTGCACAGGCCTATCTCAACCAGAGTGGGTAATTACCATACTTAATAATTTTTCGATATCAGATACAGTTGGCAGCACAGCCCCAAAGGCAGATTGGAGCATTACTCCCACAATAAAACATCACAATGCCGACATCTATTATGTGCTGAGCTATCATTTCCTGGAACAAGCTTGGCGAGACACGTTGAAGGCTGTGAGGAAAACGGCTGGATTTTCTCCCCATTAGCGCCATTAAGAACCTGTACGTTCTGCCTTTTTTTTTGTAATCCATCTCAACGTCGCCCAATTAGAGAGCAAGCAACTATGGAGAAAGGCTTTGCTGAGCTCTGCGAATACTTTGGGGATACCACAGTCCATCTCATCTCAATCTCACACAATTGCACATTGCCTCTGCCCCTTCCCTGAATTAAAGTAATTTTCCTATTCATTTGGCCCAATGAAAGATTTTATGGGATTCCAGCCTCTGGGTATTAAAGGAGCAGGATGCTTTCCAAATCAAACAGCTGCCCTTTGCAGTGTTCAAAGCAAATGTTTAATACGCCGCCGCCCGTTCATGCGTCAGACTAAATGATGGTTTGATACGTGAAAACCAGTGTGTATTTGTCCTGTGTGAAGCTCCTGGTTCCAGGTTGCAGTTTCCACTGCAAACTCGACAAACACAAAGAAACACACATTTCTCCTTGCCAGGTGCACAGACATGATGACACCATGTTGCTGCTGCGCCTGACAAATCAGTCAGGCTGAAAAAGGAAGACGAGATAAGCCGAGACTTAAAAGGTCACAAGTGATGAATGTCAGATTTCAGACAGCGGAATATTACAACTAAGACCTTTTTCTGTCGTTTCCACTGTTTGCACACGACTGACAGACACTTTTCATCACATCTCAAAGACGCTGCATCCTCAATGAGGAGAGGAGACAGGGGCAACATGTCAGAGACATGTCACCATTTTACAACTCCCAGAAGGAAAGAGCAATTATAGCACAACCTGTAATTACATTATATCTAGTCGTCAAATGAGATGAAGACGGCCATGGGCTGCAGACATCATGCAGGCCTGTCATGAAACCTGTAAGTGTGGTGTCGGCAATGAACGGAGGTCCAACTTTAATTGGTTAAACTGATTACTTCTCCTTTAATTGTTTGTATACCTGTGAGGCAGAACACACACACACACACACACACAAATGCTCTGATTATTTTTTAAAGTACCGAACCGGAACAGAGTTGTCAGATGCCGAAATGCAACTTGTTTCCAGGCAATCAAGCAACACAACCGCAAACAATCACGCAACACAGCCACAACATCCTCAGGAGTCAGATCGCACTTCTTTCCTCACGTTCCCCTGATTGACAAGGCTGCAATGGAACAATTCCCCAGTGTACAGACACACACCCACTCACACACCAACATGCACACACACACACACCCGCACGCAACACCATCTTAATTTAAAACTCCAAACCACCTCAGCGAAGCACATTGGATGTGAAGGTTCAGCGGCTGAATTAACACCAACACATCCATTCTACTCTCAGTGCTTGACTAGCGGGTATTAAGAGAACTGCGTAAATCTGGAACATTGATTCCCCTCATTTGGAAAATGTGTCCTCAAGATGGTTATTCCCGTTTGTTACCGTCACCTGGAGACAACATTAACAGCACAAACCATATTGGTAATTTAAAGTGAGGAAAATCCCAACTGGTTTGAAAACCTGTTTATTCTGACGAATCCCACCGCTCGTGTTTGTCAGCTGTCGTTATAAAACACATGCGTCTTGGTGTTAAAGCCATGTTCTTCATACAATACGGCAATGTAGAAAATAAGACACATAACTTCATTTACATGTTTTCTTTTTCTACCTGCAGCAACTGGTTAACATACCTGCTTGAAATATGAAATTCAATCAAAAGATAAGATTGCCTGAAATGAGATCAGAGCCTGCAGTAAGGGGGGGGGGGGGGGGGGGGGGGTGGTTCTCAAATGAAAAAGAAAGAAAAAGAAATACAGTGAGCTCCATGTGTTGATAGTGATGATTGGCTGGACTGACAGATTTCTCGCCTGAGAGGAATCACTTAGACGAGCCGACATTTTGATCTTGTACCATGATACTGTAGATCAGACTGTTATTATTATACTCCCTCAACTGTTAGAGGTAACACACGTGCAGCACTGTCAGTTGAAACTTTGACTCATTGATGTCCGTGGTGAGAGTTAAAGCCATTTAATTTTCTAACACCAAAGTTTTAGGGGATGTCATAGGCTACTGGAGTTGGGCTTTAAATACTTTTACACACAGACAAGCATTTCCCTCATGTTCAAATACATATAAATAGATGTAACCTTGATCAGTAGTAGATACAAGGAAATTGCACAAAAGACCACACAGGACTTCCATGTACCCCACTTATCAAGAGGATCACCCGAAAAAAGGCACAATCACTCAGGGTGTTTGTTAAAGATAACTTCTGAATATGCAGCACAACTTCAACCCGAAGAAAAACAAACACACAGCCGCAACAACGTGATCTTTTTACAGCCTCCAGACTCACACAACAAACAGGTTACAACTATTAGACAACAAGGGAATTCAAAAGGCCCAGCAGGCGCTGAGAGTGTGTATGTCCACAGCTACTATCACAACACAAAGTGGCCTCACAAACAATTAAAGCACATGGTAAACTGCAAGGTAACACACACACACAAACATATATATATATATATATATATATATATATATATATACATAACCATGGTGAGCCACTGTACTTGTATTTGAAGACCTCTGTCATTAATGGTGGAGAAGTAAACTGTGTTTAAAAGACACATGGTTGATATCTCCTTGAACCGTCACCTTATCGTGGTGGAGAGGTTTGCGTGTCCCCGTGAACCTGAGGGCTGTGTTGTCTGGAGCCTTGTGCTCCTGGTAGGGTCTCCCATGGCAGAGTGGTCTCAGGTGAGGGGCCAGACTAAGAATGGTTCAAAACCCTCAATGAATATCGACAAAAGAGGAGATGGGACCCAGCCCGGAGGAAGCCCGGGGCCCCCGTCTGGAGCTAGGCCCAGACGGAGGGTTCGATGGCGAGCGTCTGGTGGCCGGGTTTGCCACGGAGCCCGGTCGGGCATAGCCCGAACAAACTACGTGGCACCCCCCCTCTCTTCATCTCATGGGGAGAGCGTGGCCTAGGGGATAGAGCGGGTGCTCTGCAACAAGAAGGTTGCCGGTTCGAATCCCACGCTGTCCCATCTGCATGCCTAAGTGTCCTTGGCAAGATACTGAACCCCTAAATGGCCCCTCAAAAATGTTGAGTGTTCTTAAAATGTAAGTCGCTTTGGATAAAAGCGTCAGCTAAATGACATGTAATAATAAAGTAATAGTAATGGGCCCACCACCTGTGGGAAGACCCGTTGGGGTCGGGTGCGCAGCCACATGGGTGGCAGCGAAGGTAGGGGGTCTCGACGGACCAGACCCGGGCGGCAGAAGCTGGCTCTGGGGACGTGGAACGTCACCTCGCTGTGGGGAAAGGAACCGGAGCTTGTGAGGGAGGTGGAGCGCTATCAGTTAGATCTGGTGGGGCTTACCTCCACGCACAGTCTCAGCTCTGGTACCGTACTCCTGGATAAGGGTTGGACTTTATTCTTCTCCGGAGTTGCCAAGGGCGTGAGGCGTCGGGCGGGTGTGGGGATACTCATAAATCCCCGGCTGAGCGCCGCGGTGTTGGAGTTTACCCCGGTAGACGAGAGGGTCGCCTCCCTGCGCCTAAGGGTTGTAGGGGGGAAAACTCTGACTGTTGTTTGTGCGTATGCACCAAACAGCAGTTCAGAGTACTCGGCCTTCTTGGAGACCCTGAATGGAGTCCTGTATGGGGCTCCAGTAGGGGACTCCGTAGTTCTGCTGGGTGACTTCAACGCCCACGTGGGCAACGATGGAGACACCTGGAGAGGCGTGGTGGGGAGGAACGGCCTCCCTGATCTGAACCCGAGCGGTCGTTTGTTATTGGACTTCTGTGCTAGCCATGGATTGTCCATAACAAACACCATGTTCGAACATAAGGGTGCTCATAAGTGTACCTGGTACCAGAGTACCCTAGGCCGAAGATCAATGATCGATTTTGTGATCGTGTCATCTGATCTGAGGCCGCATGTTTTGGACACTCGGGTAAAGAGAGGGGCGGAACTGTCAACCAACCACCATCTGGTTGTGAGTTGGATCAGGGAGTGGGGGAAATTTCCGGATAGACCTGGTAAGCCCAAACGAGTAGTGCGGGTGAACTGGGAACGTCTGGAGGAGGCCCCCGTCCTAGGTATCTTCAACTCACACCTCCGGCGGAGTTTTTCTGGCATTCCTGTGGAGGTTGGGGGCATTGAGCCGGAGTGGGCGGTGTTCAAAGCCTCCATTGCTGAAGCTGCAGCGGCTAGCTGTGGCCTCAGGGTCTTAGGCTCCTCAAGGGGCGGTAACCCTCGGACACCGTGGTGGACACCGGTGGTCAGGGAAGCCGTCCGATTGAAGAAGGAGGCCTTCCGGGATATGATATCCTGGAGGACTCCTGACTCGGTTGCAGGGTACCGACAGGCCCGAAGGGCTGCAGCTGCTGCCGTGTCGGAGGCTAAGCAGCGGGTGTGGGAGAAGTTCGGAGAGGTCATGGAGAAGGACTTTCGGTCGGCACCAAAGTGTTTCTGGAAGACTATCCGGCACCTCAGGAGGGGGAAACGGGGAACCATCCAAGCTGTGTACAGTAAGGATGGGACTCTGTTGACCTCAACTGAGGAGGTTGTCGGACGTTGGAAGGAACACTTTGAGGAACTCCTGAATCCGAATAACACGCCCTCTATGTTGGAGGCAGAGCTCGAGGTTGATGGTGTTTCATCGTCAATTTCCCTGGTGGAGGTCACTGAGGTGGTCAAACATCTCCGCAGTGGCAAGGCCCCAGGGATTGATGAGATCCGGCCAGAAATGCTAAAGGCTCTGGGTGTTGAGGGGCTGTCATGGTTGACACGCCTATTCAACATCGCGTGGGAGTCGGGTACAGTGCCAAAGGAGTGGCAAACTGGGGTGGTGGTTCCCCTGTTCAAAAAGGGGGACCAGAGAGTGTGTGCCAATTACCGGGGCATCACACTTCTCAGCCTCCCTGGTAAAGTCTACTCCAAGGTGCTGGAAAGGAGGGTTCGGCCGATCGTCGAACCTCAGATTGAAGAGGAACAATGCGGTTTTCGCCCCGGACGTGGAACTACAGACCAGCTCTTCACTCTCGCAAGGATCCTGGAGGGGGCCTGGGAGTATGCCCATCCGGTCTACATGTGTTTTGTGGATCTGGAGAAGGCGTATGACCGGGTCCCCCGGGAGAAACTGTGGGAGGTGCTGCGGGAGTATGGGGTAAGGGGGTCTATCCTCAGGGCCATCCAATCCCTGTACTCCCAAAGCGAGAGCTGTGTTCGCGTCCTCGGCAGCCAGTCAGTTTCGTTCTCAGTGGATGCTGGTCTCCGCCAGGGCTGCGCCTTGTCACCAATCCTGTTTGTGATATACATGGACAGGATATCGAGGCGTAGTCGGGGTGGGGAGGGGTTGCAGTTCGGTGGTCTGAGGATCTCGTCACTGCTTTTTGCAGATGACGTGGTCCTCATTGGATCATCGGCCTGTGACCTTCAGCACTCACTGGATCGGCTGGTGGCCGAGTGTGAAGCGGCTGGGATGAGGATCAGCACCTCTAAATCTGAGGCCATGACTCTTAGCAGGAAACCGATGGATTGCTTACTCCGGGTAGGAAATGAGTCCTTAGCCCAAGTGAAGGAGTTCAAGTACCTTGGGGTCTTGTTCGCGAGTGAGGGTACTATGGAGCGTGAGATTGGCCGGAGAATCGGAGCAGCGGGGGCGGTATTGCGTTCGCTTTACCGCACCGTTGTAACGAAAAGAGAGCTGAGCCGCAAGGCAAAGCTCTCGATCTACCGGTCGATCTTCGTTCCTATCCTCACCTATGGTCATGAGGGCTGGGTGATGACCGAAAGGACGAGATCACGGGTACAAGCGGCCGAGATGAGTTTTCTCAGAAGGGTGGCTGGCGTCTCCCTTAGGGATAGGGTGAGAAGCTCAGCCATCCGTGAGGAACTCGGATTAGAGCCGCTGCTCCTTCACTTAGAAAGGAGTCAGCTGAGGTGTTTCGGGCATCTGGTAACGATGCCCACTGGGCGGTGTTTCAGGCACGTCCAGTGGGGAGGAGACCTCGGGGAAGACCCAGGACTAGGTGGAGAGATTATATCTCAACACTGGCCTGGGAACGCCTCGGGATCCCCCCGTCAGAGTTGGTCAATGTGGCCCGGGAAAGGGAAGTCTGGGGCCCCCTGCTTGAGCTGCTCCCCCCGCGACCCGACCACGGATAAGCGGATGAAAATGAGATGAGATGAGATGGTTGATATCATTGGTTTTCATTAGCAGCGTGTTAATTCTCCTGGTTGTTTCTTTTCAGTGAGGTTACTAACTTCACTGTGTGGTCTCCATGCGTGTCCTCACTTTACAAACTCCAAAAAGTTTTACCACTGTCCTGTAAGCCAGACGCTGAGGGAGAACACACACACACACACACACACACACACACAGTAGAAGAAAAGTAAAAACTAAGTTATTTAAAGTAAGAGAGCAATTCCCTGTAGTTTCATCTTCCACTGTCCTTACGCTGCCCTTACATTCGGGACATTAATTAAATGACTCCTCCACATGAAACAGACAAGAATTTTAATTTGAGGAGTTCACAAGAGGAGTGTTAGAGATGTGGTCATGCTCCAGAAACTTAGCTACTAGAGTAAAGCTCCTATGGAGAATGTGCTTTTTAAACACCAACTCAGATACTAGGTATAATGTAAAACATAAAAAAAAAAAGCACCACAAACGACCAAAGTGCTGTACAATTATAATAATAAAGAGTATAACATAAATATGTCTAATAAATGTTCGCTGATTGATATTTCCAAAGTAAGTTAATATGGAGGACCATACATGACATAAGTAAAAATAAATAAATAAATAAATGTATAAATAAATACAGAAATAAATAAATAAATGAATAAATAAAAATAGAAATAAATAAATAAATACAGAAATAAATAAATAAATATGTTAATACCAAAAGAAATGTCAAAAGAAATGTCTTAAATATATTTTAACATTTATTTTTTCCCTGATACATTTCCTTTGCATTTGCAGTGTCCTTATGCTAATGAGAAAGGCGGGCCTAACCGCAGTCTCATGCAGGATTGGTCACAGGAGTGTAATGATCCAGCCCTACTACTTCTGCCTTTCAATGCTGGTGTCCAGTAGCTGTTTGGGACGTTGAGCCAGTTCACACTTAAAATGAACTAGTTCAAGTTCAGAGGGTTAGTTAAGGTTATTTTTTATTGGGATGATTTAGGTGTCAGTAGTCCTGACTGTGAGCGTCACGTCTCGTGTTGTACTGAGCACAAGGAGCGAGCCGAGAGGAGGAGGAAACAGAAACTCCAGCTCGGTACAAACCACCTGCCGCCTCTGCTCTGAACATGAAGCCGCTGATCTCTGAGCAGATGTGACCAGAGAAGCTCTGTGTTTTCACTGTTTCCACTGTTCCACAGAGTCACTAACTGGCTGTTTCACGGTGAAGAGATAAATATCAGTCACTGCCCGTGTCTCTGAGCGAGTGTGTGGCGGAGCGCAGGGGCTGTGTGTGTGTGTGTGTGTGGCTCAGTTGACCAATCCTGCTCGAGACTGAGGTTAGGCCCGCCTTTCTCATTAGCATAAGGACACTGAAATCGAAAAATAAAAGTTGGAATAAATGTGGAAATAAATAAATAAATATGGAAATAAATGCAGAATTAAATAAATCAATGTCTTAAACTTATTTCCACATTTATTTATTTATTTCCACTTTTATTGCAACTTTTATTTATTTCCACATTTATTTATTTCCACATTTCAGTGTCCTTATGCTAATGAGAAAGGCGGGCCTAACCTCAGTCTCGAGCAGGATTGGTCAACTGAGCTACACACACACAGCCCCTGCGCTCTGCCACACACTCGCTCAGAGACACGGGCAGTGACTGAGATTGAGCTCTTCACCGTGAAACAGCCAGTTAGTGACTCTGTGGAACAGTGGAAACAGTGAAAACACAGAGCTTCTCTGGTCACATCTGCTCAGAGATCAGCGGCTTCATGATCAGAGCAGAGGCGGCAGGTGGTTTGTACCGAGCTGGAGTTTCTGTTTCCTCCTTCTCCTCATGGCTCGCTCCTTGTGCTCAGTACAACACGAGACGTGACGCTCACAGTCAGGACTACTGACACCTAAATCATCCCAATAAAAAATAACCTTAACTAACCCTCTGAACTTGAACTAGTTCATTTTAAGTGTGAACTGGCTCAACGTCCCAAACAGCTACTGGACACCAGCATTGAAAGGCAGAAGTAGTAGGGCTGGATCATTACACTCCTGTGACCAATCCTGCATGAGACTGCGGTTAGGCCCGCCTTTCTCATTAGCATAAGGACACTGCAAATGCAAAGGAAATGTATCAGGGAAAAAATAAATGTTAAAATATATTTAAGACATTTCTTTTGACATTTCTTTTGGTAATAACATATTTATTTATTTATTTCTGTATTTATTTATTTATTTCCATTTTTATTTATTCATTTATTTATTTATTTCTGTATTTATTTATACATTTATTTATTTATTTATTTTTACTTATGTCATGTATGGTCCTCCATAAGTTAACACCTTATTATTAATATAATAAAATTTTGTTGTCTGAATTTTTGGTGCGTTCCTTCTTGAAGACGTAAGAAAAATCCAACAGTAATGCAGTGACAAGCCATGACTCTGGAGACTTTTGTTTTTGTAAAGCTTTATATTGGTCAAACATATATTTATTCAAAAGAATTCAGTGTACTTTCTCATTCCTGCATATACAGGCGATCATATAAATGGCAGTAACCTTTGTTTTATTACCACGCCCAGAGCAAAAAGGTCATGACAAACAAAGCCTGAGCCGTGTGGGTGTCTGATCACTTCCTTATATATATTATTTCAGTGTACAGATACAGTTGCATGTCTGTGTGTGGCCGACACCCCTGGCCTGTTATGGCTCAGAGCCACAAAAACAAAACCCAATACCCCCAAAACCCAACCCTTGTTTTTGCTATTGCTCACATGAGGAAGGTGTGTGTATGTGTGTGTGAGTGTGTATGTGTGTGTATGTGTGTGTGTGTGTGTGTGCGTGGTGGTGGTGGTGGGGTGTGTACCGATAAGCAATGTTCAAGAGAACAAATACAAAACTGTTCAGAAGCTGGATGATTTTGTAGAAATGTCCTCGGGGGTACACTTTTGTAATTCCTGTTTGATTTAAGGATATGTTTCATGCCAGCCCATAATTGTTTATTGGGTCCAAGCCATGGTGGTAAATGGTCAATAACCAATTTCAGAGCAATACAGAGGGCAGCACTCAGATGAATCAGGCTGTTGTTGTTCAAAGCCGTTTTAAGATTTTTCAGGGCCAGATTGTATTTGTATTGTATCTTCTTCTATTTTTTTGCTGTGTGCTTTGTGGACAGATTTTGAATCTTTGCCTTCAAGGTAAAAGGACAGCTGCTCTACCAGGTGCAGCTTTTTAAGGCCGCTCTGTACAGTTCCTGAACATGTGCTAAAAATTAGGATGATAATAAATTATACCCTATAAGGAGCTAATGTCCCATTTGAGAATTTCGACCTTTAGGCTTCATTGATTTTTACATAAACAGTTTACCTTCTTGATATTTCCAAAGAGTGCAAACACTTTATGTGGGCTGGGTTTCTCCTCATGCGCTATAGTGGCACAACAACAGCTACAATAACACAGAAGAAAACTAATTCTACAGGAAGACTGTTAATGCCAATTGAGGGAATGAGTGTTAAAGTATTATTTTAAAAACATGCATGCTGGAAATTAGGACAAAGTCATTTTCTGTCTTCAATCTGCGAAAACGCTGCTTGGACCAGCAGTATGCTACAAGTGGACACTGCCGTAATGGGCAGTGACACATGGATTTGTCCTCTGTTACTTGCGTCACACATGCAATTGCAAGCTTCACGTAATTTTTGATTTCCAGGGGCTATTATTGATGGTTGCAGACCTAAATGCTCCTGCCCTGCAATTGAATGGAGCTACGACCGATCAGAGCAACCAAACACACGGTTAGGTTGGAGAGCGGAGCGCCAGAGGAAATGTCTGGAAGCATTTAACCTGCAGTTGTTTGTTCTTCTTACAGAGAAAAGAGATTGTCACGTTTATTTAATACCGTCACATGGCACATGCTGAGGCCATTCCGGAGTTAATGGAAAAATGTTTTCATTCATCATATCAAACTCGCCACATTGGAGATAAATGGCGGTGACAGGCCCGACCCGTCTCTGGATGGATTGAAGTCTGACACCATGGGAGTGGGGGAGGGGGGGGGGTACCAGACCAAGCAAATAAACACAAGCTCAGTGATTGTTCTGGTTTACAGGCAAAGGTGAAGTTGTAAAAATGAAACCTTCACCACATGGGTGGACAATACAAAGTGATGTGTTGGCTTTCCAGACAATCTCTGTGGATTTTAGCTCAGCTTTGAGAAGCTGCTAAGGCTATAGTGACATAAACAATATTTTGAATGTTGCACTGGCCTTTCTGCCACATGGCTAAATTGGACTTGGAAAAAAAAAAACAACACAGTGAGTGCAATCAGAGCCAATGGAGACGAGATGCGATGTCCTCAGAGTCCCAATCAGTTTGCCTTGACAAACTGTGGCGGAGGGTCATAACGGTCTGCAGCGGTGCAGCTGTTCCAGATGTTGATGTCATGGTGCTGATTGGATGATGTTCCAAGAGCCAGCTGCATCACGAGAGAATGAAACAATATCTGTGCATTCACACAGTCCCCTCTGCAGCAGTCATTTCGACCTTCAGTGTCTTCATGTGTTGAAAATGTTGCATTTATGTGTTTCGAGCATTTAAATACCACCCTGAGACCCGCTCGCTAATATTTGCATAATAACATAGAGCAAAGAAAAAGGAACATTAATCATAAAAACATCTGTACAGGCTAAAAGGTCTCCTTGGGAGAGATAGACGTCCAGTTTAGAAGTGACAGAAGTGTGCTATTTGATACAAAAAAGCTACTACTTATATAAGTGATGACGTCAATAACTCGGTAACTCATATAACAACGTTCTGATTTGTTGCTTGGACTTGAGGTGGCCTTAATGTAAATAATTCCAGTCTGGAACTAATATTTGTAAATTTTCTGACACTAATCTCAACTAATCTCTAAATGGAATCCTTTTCCAGAAGACAGGAAAATGTATGTTATGTCCTGAGGTAAGTCATGAGCAAGCCAAATGCCATTTGAATTTCTATCACATATTTCCTTTTAGTAGCATCTTATACAATCACATATATGAGAGAAGAAATGTATCTAAAGGTCACTATTGTTGTTGATGGAAAAATTTGAGAATTTAGAATCCTGCGCTTAAGCTCAATTTAAAACCATAGTTTACAGTTTGGAATATTATTTCTCTTCATGCTACAGGATATGTTTGTAATCAATGTAAAAACTGTACAGTCGAGCAGCCCTTCTTCCCTCTGTGGTGCAGGCTATCTGAGATTGTCTTGGCAAGAACTGAAACTCGTTTTTTATGGAGGAAGACCGGAGGGCCTCTGCTGAAATGTTCCCAGATAGATTGAAATGTCCTCGGTCACATCGGCTTGATTGATGGGAAGCCCGTCACGTCATCTGGACTCGGCTGTGATCACGGCTTCAGCGTGACCACAAAGGTGAGTTTTCCATCAGGCCCCTGGCTGTTGCAGATGTGAACCACTGCCTCAGTGTCACTGATGTTGGAACATTGTGTCGTGCCTTGGGTCAGAGGACAGAGTTGCTTCCCCCGAAATCACCTTCACGTTCCGGGGCGAAGATCTACGACCCATAACTGAAGTCTTCATCAGCGACATGACATGTTTTTACAAAATGTCCCTGGCATGGTTAGTTGACCACCTTTTTGCTTGGCTGGTCTCCACTGTTGATGAAATGTGTCCGAGGATATCGGGACATTCAGGGTTGACGTGGGGCCTGAGAGTAGTAATGGTAGAAGTAACAGTGACAGTAACGTGGCCAGTGCTGCCAGGCGCTGGAGGTCAGGGAAAAGATAAACAAGGTGCACTACACACTGTATGGAAAGATGAACATTGTCCTCCACCCAGTATCCAGAAATGAAGCCAGAGTATCCTGGATGCGAATGCTGCCATCTTGTGCTGAAGGCGTCATTTGGTGACAAAGTTTGCACTATAGCCATCGAGAGATGGAGCTGAGGTTGCAGAGTCCCATTGATACATGCGCTTTACCAAACTGTCACTCACAACGTTTTACACCAATTTTATATTGCAATTATCTAATTAAAACCAAACTTACAGGAAAACTCAGCAACACTGTTATAAGAACTACCTGAAATGACAGAAAGCATATCGGGGGAAAATTGCAATTTGTGCATTGACTTTTTAGTTTGGTACATGTCACATCCACTATCATGGAGAAGGCAGGGTTTGTGTCCTCCTCTCCAGCTCAGCCACCAGGGGAAGATCGAGGAGTTTTGGCTTCACTTTTGGGAAGCTGTCATGTTGTTCATCTTCTTGAACAGTCTATAGGTGGCTCCAATCAGATGAGATAAATAAGATCCGACCTGGGAAAACTCACTTATTGACAAGAGGACATGTGAAGGTATGAAATAATAACAAATAGGCAATAAAATTTAATTTGAATAACATTTTTTTTAATGAAATTACAGAGAACATGTACATAATACACAGCAGGAAATGTCACAAAGTCGTCTTCTTATTAATATTTTCAGTTTGTCTGTAAAGTTTTGTTTACTAATTCCCTTCTCTTTTCAGAACCCTGCCACTCCCCTCCTGCTCTGCACTCCCTCACTCCTCTGATTCCTTCACCGGCTCCACCCACTGACGCCCACTGACCTGTCTTCCATCTTCTCATTAGTCTTCCCTGTATATCTGCATGCCTGTTCCCTTCGTCCTCTGCCAGATCATCTAAGTGTGTTTGTGCCTAATCCTTCTGGCGTTTACCTCCTGATTCCTATCCTGCCTGATCTCCACCGTGACCTGTCTGCTTTTCCTCTGGAGTCCTCTTCTGCCTGCCCCTTGTTGGTTTTGTTTGCTTCGGACTGACCCCTGCTCTGTCTACCCTGGATTATCTCTGGCCTGCTCCTTATTGGATTTGTTTGCTTTGGACTGACTGCCTGGTATCTGACCCCTGCTACGTTCCAATAAACCACGAACTTTGCTCATTCCCACTCTGCCTCATTGTCGTTGCTTTTGGGTTAACCCCTGCCATACTGCCACCCCTGACAGGAATTTTGCGTAAGCAGATTGATACATCCACCAAAGCGTCTTCATGTCAAAACACAAAACACAAATCTTTTTCATATTTTTTCATATCACATTGTCTCTGTTTGTTTTACTTTATTTGTCTAGATAAGCATAGCAGGGAAATGATTGATTTACCTTCTATCTCCGCCTCGCTCATCCTTCTCTACTCCAAGCTTGTGCACACAGACAAGACCCAGGGAAGTTGTCGTGAGATAACAGACCCTAACCATTTCTCACCGGTGATACAATATATTACACATTCATTCTTTCCTTCCTTATTCACAATACAAATCATTTTAATCTCAAGGATCTGTTATGAAACACTTTGCATAATCACAGTCTTAACAGGGTTACATGTTTTTCAATACATTGATATCTGAATATGAGCAGTATGAGACCAGCTAACGTAGATATGTGTTTGTGTATATGTGTCGGCCATTTATTCTGGGAGAGGTTTATGTATATGTTAAATATATGATCAATATTACATAACTAATTACAAACAACGTACATGCGAAGGAGAAGACATCAAAAAGAAAAAAATAAATCTCATGAAGAAACTGTCAACGTTTGATTTTCAGTAAACCCTGAGCAACAGCAAAAAATGAGTGGCATGAAAGAAAAAACTCACTTCAATAATGAAATAGATCAGCAAAGGTGCAGAACGCTCACCCAGATCTGTCCAAGCATTCACACTCACAGGCCTCGTGACGGATGAATCCTGCAAAGACAAACACAAGAGGAAGAACAAAGACTGTGTCTGATGCAGTGCTTAATATTGGTTGTCATGATTATTTGTAAAAACTATATAAACTGTATTTATAGCATTTATTCTACTCAAAGCGCTTTACAGTACATGTCACATTCACCTATCCAGCACACATACATTCATACAACACGTTACACAGCTCTTCTTGTCTCACACACCAGTCATTCACTTCTGGCACGGCCGTCAGGGGCAAGTTGAGGGTTCACTGTCTTGCCGAAGGGCACATCGTCATGGAGACAGGAGGAGACGGGGGTCAAACCACCGACATTCCGCTTCCAATTTCTAAAAGGTAAAAGGCTGTCATTCAGTCTCTGGAAAATACACATCATGATAGTTCCCCAGTGAAAACTGATTGATGAGCACTATGAAATCCCTTTGCCTTCACTTTGCCCCCAATCTTACCATCATTTAACATCATAAGAGGCTGATAGAAACTCTTTACTTGGAAAATGTGCAATGCAACAAAGACAATAAAACCAAGAATACACTCTAAATATGCAAAGCCAGGTTTAAAACCATAAGAATGCGTAGCTAACTTTGACAGGTAAACAGCTGACGACGTGTCCCTAACTTCTGCTGCTGATCCTTAACATCTGCTGTCGGTTGGCACTTATCACCTATTTATGTCAGAGGGCCTTCAAAAGGTACAAGAGAAATTCTCACCATCTTGCCCTATTTTCATTTTAATACAAACCTTTCCTTACTGCAGATTGAGAGGGGTGAAAAAGTTGGCTCGACCCTTGGCTCATTATTCATTTTCTCTACCTGTATAATCTTTGGTTGAGGGGTATTGGAACTGTGAAACACAGTGGACATGTTGAGCATACATTCTTATGCAGTTTATTACGTAGAACCTTCAGACCACCTGGCTAGTTGGAGCTATTATTGAGGGAAACCAGAACATTATGAGAGAACAGGAAGGAGCAGCACTGCAGTACTTTCTTAATTTGTCATTCTTCGGATCACATTAAAAAAGGGGAAATTGCCCGGGCTCCATCTTCAAATGGTCTCATTCTCTTCATCCACCATTTTTTCCTTCTATCTCTAGGGCAACTGGCAAGGCTACTTAGAGAAACATGGAAAGGTCATTTGATAAAAAAACTTTCACGCATTTTCAGGTCAGTTTACACTCACACATTATAAATACAGATTTGCAGATCCATGCACACATTCATAAATGTTATTACACATTTGGGGATTCTTTCACACATTCATAAATATGATATTACACAGACAGGTTGAGACACACATTTGTCAATAGTTTTGCTACAATAACAGCCCCATATTGTAGCACCCGCCGTCTCATACCGGATAAAAGGTGTGTCGCACGTGCGACACAAGGTTGTGTTCTGTGCATAAATAGCTTTTATCTGAAATGTTATGATCCATCCATCCATTATCTTTATTGTTTATTGTTTAAGTGTCGCAGGGGGACATCGAGCCAATCCCAGCTGAATTTGGGTGAGTGGCGGGGGACAGGTTGTGACATACAGAGACAAACAACCAATCAAACTCACACAATCAATTTAGAATCTCCAATTAAATCCAACCCTACATGTGTTAGGAGTCATAATGAATGATTGATTTCAACCAGGAACCTTCTTGCTATATGGCAACAGTGGTAATCACCACACCACTATGCCACCTATCCAAAAACTCACACATTTTTTTAACAACAATATGTTGGTTCAAGTTTTCATTGCTAAATGATCGTTTCCTTGTTCGTTTGTGTGACTGTTTGGAGGATTATGCAAAACACTACTCCACTTCAACACGACCAAATTTCTGGGAAATTTAGTGCTGGGATGCAGCCATAGACTGTATGCACCCCAGCATGACCTGAGGAGGAACACATCCCATTTGAGAGCAGATCTGGATAAACAGGGAATTTCAGGAATTCATTTATCCACTTTCTTTATGCTCTACAGATCGGGCGTTTTCCATGGTGGAGGTTTTCACTCTCTGAGCTCCTTTCTACTTATGAATCCTATTATGTAGCATAGCCCCTGCATGTCTAATTGTCATCTAACACAGACCTTTCAATATGTGCCTTGACATATACATATGAATAGGGAGAAGGAACCCACTAATTAATGAGGGTAGAGCCCTCTGTGTGTAGATAATAATGATTTATTTATTTCCTTCTCCTCTTCCACACTGAAAATCAATGGTTGGGTCAATAATTCCCAAGCTCATTACTAAGATACATGTGTGTTTCCCCACCACCTCCTAACTACAGCTGTAGGTTAGTTTATGAGGATCAGATCAAATATGCAAACTTATTATTGACTGAATGAATTTCTTCAAATTTCACGTTAAAAAGCATGTGTGGGGGGTGACTTCATAAACAAACATTAGGAGTCATAATGAATGATTGATGAGATCTAAAATATGTAACAGACTTGAACATGGAAAAATACAATTAAATCCCAGCATGAGAAAGAGGATATATACACATAGAGGACAAAAAGGAAAATGTCAACCTGGAAACACAAGAACGTTTTGGTGATAAGAGCCGACCAGTGTGTATCTGTTGTAAACAGAAACACGTCTTTTCCACAGCAGAGATACATCATGTTCGGTCTCTTGCATGAGATGCCACCTCTTGCCTGAAAGCCCCAGACAATCTCCTGCTGCGTTCCTCATGTGTGAAATGTAAACTCCAGAAAATATCCTGAAATTGTGTCCTGACAATTCATGTGGAAAAAGACTCAAGTTACCACAAAACCCAGATGACCTGACAGTTGTAGAAATCCATTTGAAATCTTTGGGTTACATTTTGTCTCGATGGTTCAATCACAGGAAAAGGTGTGGGGCCTCTGAAATCAATGGTTAGATACACCAGTGTGGACATTATGGGTTTTGGAGGACTCCCCTGAGCTGTTGCTCACCCATGTGAAAATGTCTGAACGGGTGGATCCTATTGCTACTAAAGCATCATTAAGTTCTGAGCAAATGAGATGGTAGCTGCTCATCCGACTGTTTTAACACACATTTCTGCCCCTGATAGCCTTCAACTCCGACTCTGAAAAGATACTGTGAGATGGAGTTCATTTTCAGAGCATAACACGAAGGTTAAATCAGTCCCTGGGATTTCAGCAACAACAGACGTTTACCATTTACACGGATCACACCGTGTTACGCTAAACCGCACCACACCATACAAAACATCTAAATCACACCTGCCCAGAGATTTCCCAGGAATTCAGACTCCTGATGGTGCTCCATCTTCAGAATATGGAAATCAAGGAAAGACAAGATGCAGAGGTATTGAATGCACAGTTCTCTCTCATCTTTCCGTAGGATTGTAATTAATGCCGGTGCAGATGGACCTGCTGATTAATTATGTTATAGATCTGGATTGCAGGAGCAGAATGTACAGATCATTCCTCTTGATCCAAATGACTGCATGCTCTAAAAGGTCATATTCATTTGAGCGTCCGAGAAAATAAGGGATTCATTTGTTCGTAAAAGGAGGTGAAAGACTTTATGTCAATGATTCGAAACATAATTGTCAAATAAATATTAGTCTTTTGCAAATGACAATTAATGATTAACAAAAAAAAACTATATTTGACCGAAAAAAATTGTTCTATTTTGTTCTTTAATGGCACTGCAATTTCTATGTGTGATTGCCAATTCTTCATTATGCTTACTTTACTAATGAAGGTTAAAGCTTTTACTCCACTAAATAAATATTATTTTAACACGGCTTAAAGAGCTGAGTGTTAATTAATACCACACTGATTTCTATCTCCAGCAATGTGTAACCGACAAAGGTAAATATATTTTGTCATGATGTTAATTAACGTTCATTTAAAAGAGGCATAATGGGAGAAAACAAGACAAACACCATCATCTTAATTAGCCGCTAAATTAAAAGCTTAAACTCATTTTGCCTTTAAAGATTAGAGCCGTCTATTTGGTCTCTGTATAATCTGCATATTTGCCAGACATTGACTGCTAGTGTGGTTTAAAAATCCAGTTTTCATTTTGTGCTCAGGAATGTAGGTTTCGCTCACAGAGTTAAATCTCAAATAATTACGTAGCAGAGTTTTCTTTCATGATACAACACAACCACAACTGCTCATCCTACGACACAAAACACTTTAATTTTGTTTTGACATTTTACATGCCAATGCATTAGTAGCCTATGTGCTGTACATATGCACATCCCATTAAATCAGGCAGCTTTTAGACAAGATTGGCAGACTAGTCTTGACCTCCTGTTGGACCGTTAAAAAATGAAAATTCAACACTCTGCTCATGGCAAAGGAAATTTTACATTTCTTTGTGTGTATTGGTGTTTTTACTTCCTCTTGCATCTTGCCCCTTTAGTCTCCTCTTTGTGTATCTGTGTATGTATTCCTAGGCTTGGCCTCCAGTTACCTGCTAAGGCCTGATCATCTCTGCACTTGTTCTTTCAGCGAACCAGTCAGTGTGTTAACGCTGCGGCCAAATGACCTGAGTCTCCTGATAGTTTGTCTGCTCCGACCTAATCCTTGTTTCCCTGCTTCTGTCAGTCCCCTCTCACATCAAGCCTGGTCCTTTTCTTCATACCTTGTTCGGATTGACCTTCTGGAAATGAGTTTTCCTGACCTGCCTTCCTCTAGCTGGTTTCCAGAGCAGAACCGATCCAGTTTGAACTTAACAATCAAATACCTTGTATCTTCTCCTTTGTCTGAGTGTTCCCATTGAATTATGTAAATTCAATCTTACAACATGGTGATGTCAAAAAAACACAACGTCTGCTTCTAATGTGCAATCTGTGAGATCCCCACTGTTTAAGTGCTTTAATGCGTGCTTGTCTGACTGTGTTTCTCTTTTCAAAAAAACTTAGAAATGGTGAAAATTAATGAACTCCACTTATTCCCACTGTGATTGCTCCTACCTTGAATTTTTGACAAAGTCACAACTTAAGAGGAGTGGGATTTAAGTTTACTTCCACCACACTGTCACCATTTATTGCCATGGATTTAAGATTAAGATTAAGATGAAGATGTATTTATTAGTCCCAAACACATGCAAAGACATGCACAGGCACACTCATGCAGGTAGGGATATTTAACCTCTGCTTTTAACCCATCTGGTGAAGGACACACAGAGCATTGAGCAGCCATGTATGGGGCACGGGGAGCAGATGTTGGGGGAGTACGGTGCCTTGCTCAGAGGCACTAGACAGGGTAGGGAGAATCCTCTTGGATTTTTGAAAACATCAATCCAGGTTCGTCTTTTTGTTGTTTCTCCGTGGAGTCGAACCAGAGACGAACCAGAGACGAACCAGAAACCTTCTCTGCCCATAGTCAAAGTTTCTGCCACTAGTCCAGCGCCTCTCTGTTTGTGTGTAATGTGTGATTTAACACATACTGAGTAAAAGAGCTTTTGCCTTTTATAATTGACTGAGACATCATCATCATCATTAGTGTCAGGCCGTTTCCTTCAGGCGGCAGCACTGAAACAGTGGCAATAAACTTGCAGTTTAAAACATGTGGCATTACCCTAAAGCTGCTTTCAGACATGCACTAAACTATTTTCTTCAGGTTTTCCAGAGTGGAAGTGAGAACCGAAATGTCTGCGTCAGCTGTTCACGTTTTTTTTTCAGCAACTTCTCCTGCAAACCCCCTGGCGAAATGTCCGGAAAAAGACTCAAAATGTGTTTCATGTGTCCAGTCTGGGCCACTGTAAAAACATGGCGGCCTCCGTAGAGTGGACCCGCTCCCGATGTACATAAAAAGTATTTAAATATAAAGGGCCCATTCTAAGGTAAAGAAAACAATAATTTAGATTATCACACACGAGTGAAAACATCACTAGGATTCATTTGTATTCAATTTCCCCCAACAGATCCCTTTCACATAAACCTTACACACTGGAGCCGACCTCATGATATCCGCAGCAGAATTGATACGCCATGTCCTGCGCCCTCCATGCTCTTCCCAGGCATCACCCCCCACCTGAACGTTTCGGACACTCTGACTCGGACACTCTGCTTCTGCGTACTTCATATGTGAAAGGCAATTTACTTCCCCAACCAACTTTTTGCACATTTTCCTGAGTTCATGTCTTTCAGCTTAAGCTACCTTCATAGCCCCGATGATCCGAAGGAGATTTTGTCCCCATGTGGCACTTCCTGATGTGGCCGAAGGTGATCTGAAAGCATTTCTGTCAAATTGGCCTGACATTGCATCCCTTAATTTTATGGAGTGAGGAAGGGGCCAAATTAAATGAAGGGCAGTTCCTCTTTTTGCGAGCCAGTACACAATGTTCATTTAGATTTTTACTGCGCCGTGGGACCACTATCAATAACCCTTGTCATCTGCCTGTTCACAGCAGTGGAGATGGCGCACGGTGCTGCTCGGCTGAGTTTTGTTGCATTTGCATCTCTACACGTGGTCTGTGAGTTTGACATGTTCTCCTTGGAAATGCTGTTCTGTTTTTAAAAAAAAGTGTGATTCAGGGAGTCTCCTCTGCAATGTCTCACTGGCTGCCTGAGAGAACATAGAGAACGTTGTTGACTTGATGTAAAAGAGGAATAAGAAAAGCCATTGCAGGTTGTGTCAAGGTTTTTACTGCAGATGAGGAGGTTGACCACTCAGATGACCTAGTGAAGCTTGAATGCTCTGGCAGCCATGGTGCTATGGGATTTCCACTTCTAAACAAATCATCGGCTGCAATATTGAAATGCTGACATTCTCACAACTGATTAATTTTCTCTTGTTAATGTCACCAGATGACCTTAGAGAACTGTGTCACGTACTTAGAAGGTGCAGAATAGGGAAGATTTACTAAATGAACTCTTGACCACTTTGATCTGTCAGCTGTACATGAGGTCGTCAAACCTTGAGAAAATCAGTCTCTTCTTCCTCAACCTCAATCTCATAGTACAATTTGAAAGCACTCATCTGTCCCGTACCTGAGGCCCCGTCCTCAATAACGCAGATAATTGTCTAATCTGACTTTTTACTCAAACAATGTTTTAAATCACTAAATGCCTTCTTAAGTGCAGATTCTCAATAAGTTTCTTTGTATTTATGTGTAAACTCAAACTTGCCCACTGTTGCTTTGTGTAATAAGCATGTACCAGAAACAACAATGACGGATATGTAGCATTTGACAGGAGAATACTCTCACAGAGGATAATGTTCTTCTCTGGTATTTGACAAACCCTTAATGGATCAGTGACTTTATCGCCACCAACTGGTGATACTGCTTGTTTGTGCATTTGTAGTCTGGAGACATTTTGTAAACCGCGGGTAAAATGTCTGTTCACAGTAGTGAAGACAAGTCCAAAACCATCAATCACAGCCAGGAGGAGTGTCCGACCAAGTGCGAATCACTGCTAATGCTTGTTCTCGCTGTCGTTTTGAAATAATCTAATACAGGTATTCTTGGAAATTATACCAATTGAAAAGCAAATATAAATGTAGATATTTGTTTGTAGTATGTGTTGCAGTTTTTGCAAATGGTGCTTCACCTATTCACTATGAAAGATACTGTTTCTAAATGTTTCTGTCAAGATGTAATCCTTTTCCACACAGTTTCCTTTTAAGTCACAATCATCTTTAGTCAGTAAAGTCTTCGAGTGTTACAACAGTTTGTTAACATATTTAGCTCAATGACTCAAAACCTGCCATCAGTTGCTCTTTTCTCTGAGTAAGTCAGACTCCCTGCTGCCAAGTGACTCACCACCCTCACACTCAAGATGTCAGGGAAACAGGACTAATCCAACGCCCAGAGTACAGCATGTGGATCTATCTATCTATCTATCTATCTATCTCTCTCTCTATCTATCTATCTATCTATCTATCTATCTATCTATCTATCTATCTATCTATCTATCTATCTATCTATCTATCTATCTATCTATCTATCTATCTATCTATCTATCTATCTATCTATCTATCTATCTATCTATCTAAATCATTTTAATAACTGAATCGAACTAAATAACATCCTCTTGTGTTCACAGTCACACGATAGACTTTTCAGCAAGGCTTTGACTGGGAGGCTTAGTGAGGATTGGCCCTCCTCCAGCTCCTCACAGGCAGTTGATGACTTTGATGCCTCCTTTATGTCAAGAAAATAAAATGAATAAAACGCTAACAAGCCAATTACTGCGCTTTGAGTGACACAATAACTCTGCAGGAACTCTTATTTACAGGTGAAGGTGAGGGAACATGTGCAAGCGTCTGTAAATGGATGCAGGCATTTCTAACCTCAACTACACATCATTTTACTGGCAATGTGAACAATATGCCCTGGTGATGTGAGCAACACGGTATTATAGGCTGACACTAACATTGAATGTTTACAAAAAGGATGGACTGATGGATGTTACTGGTTAATGTGTGTATTTGAAAGCATTCAAGGAACAGTAGAGGATTGACATTTAGAATTTTGCCTCTGAGGATGAATTTTTTCATCTAATGTTAAACTGAAATTCCTGCACAATCATAACTCACCATAAAGCATTTCATGTCAATCTTTCCCACATTAACCTCATCTCAGCTGTCCATCATTATGTTTCACAAAATTTGATATAGCATCAAATAAGGAAACCAAACTA
This sequence comes from Platichthys flesus, assembly GCF_949316205.1. NCBI lineage: Eukaryota > Metazoa > Chordata > Actinopteri > Pleuronectiformes > Pleuronectidae > Platichthys > Platichthys flesus. The sequence continues at coordinate 14,697,614 of NC_084947.1, forward strand.
ATCCGTTTGATAAGAACTATCTAAAAATGACAAAAATTATATTTAATAAACATGTTTTTAAAATGTACTTTGACTTTCTATTTTCATGCATGTCCCAATGATTAACAAGGAGGAGACTGGGTTTATAACCAATATTGCAGCCAGCCACCAGGGGGGCAATTGAGATTCTTTAGGTTCACCTTTGCGGAGCAGTCATTTTCGTCCATCTTTGTATACAGTCTATTGTGTCATCTTTTAATTACTGTCCTTAGAGTAAATGACAAATCAACTACATATATTCCGTACACGGTATTTTTCACTTGCTTTAAGATTCGTATTGCCTGAATTAAATACACATTAATATGCTGATGTTTGAATTCTGTAGACAGTTTAAACATAACGCACAAGAGTCAACAAGGTCCATCTTGATATGAAATTAATTTACCTTTCATTGCCTTCCTGAAGCTCTGGGGTTGAGTCAAGTTTTATCTGATCTAATAGAACAATTTTTCATTTAAATGCTATAATTAAGTCTTTGCTTTCTAAGGGGTTTCACAAGGTAAAAGAGACATCAAGAATATGGTTTCATCACGTGCCTTCCAAACTGAAAATGGAATGTGGTTAAATGGGCATTTGCCGGGCTCTTTAAAGACGCTGCCATTTCTGCATTTGAATTGTTCTTTGAGATCAAATAAAGTGCTTGGGATAATAGTTATAAACCCCTCAGAGGCCAAGGTAAATCAACCTTGTAATGTGAAAGGAAACTACAGAGATCCAGAATAAAATGGAGGGCAGTGTCATTTTGACCTCCTGTCTCTCGGGACACTGGCGAACACTCCTGACATCACATGTGGAGGGCAAATGGGGCAAACCAAACAAGCCCTACGAATGGAATAACAATGTAGGTAATTTGTACCTACGCTCTAATATGACCTATATGTGACAGGCGTACAAGAAACCCGTCACCATTACAATAATAAATACAAAGTTCCCCTGGTTCAGTTACTGGAACGGTCATGGTTTGGTTATTTTGAGGTACAAAACTACTTGGGTAGGTTTTGGAAAAGATTAAAGGCAGAGTGCGAATGATAGACCGAAATGAGACGTCTGGTCTACGAGGATTTCCTCGATCAGCGTCGCTAGCTTGTCTTGCCCTCAATGCTTTCACCTGGCAACCGGGCTGTAGTGGAACACGACATAAGAGTTCTAATGCCCCTCGGTTTTTTAACATGTGTGCCGATAGCTGTTTGGTTGAGTTGACGTTGGATACTCAAGCATCGGGCATCTCGTCCCTTGCCAGCCACATTATCTCTTTCATCAGTCCAATGAATCATGGGATGGAGTAGCCTGAGAAAGATCCAACCAACTGGCATCTTATTGAGGACGCATTTGTCAGCCACAATAGGAGGAGACTTTGAAATGGGACAATCTAGTCGAGCCGTTTTGACAAAATCGGTCTTTAAATGCAGCCTCTGAAGGATGTTGCCTCTGAATTGGTGCACAGCTTGAGGTTTGGGCTACCTAGATAAAATAAGAAGAAGCTGTCATGGTTACAGAATAATACTAGAAGAAACAAAATAAAAGTGATTATGGCTGTGGAACAGTCATAGATAAAAGACTATATGTTTCACACATGAAATGAAGTGTGCTGTGTGAACGTTTTGTGTTTTTTGTCACATCTTTCCACCCCAACTTCCTCCTACATGCTGACGTGTCGCACTTTATACCTGGTCACCTGACTTACTCCTTTGCTCCCACCATAATTACCACACTCACTATACTTCACCTAACAATGCTGCTGCACAGATCCATGGGGAGGTTCTCCCTCGTCAAACCTGTGGATCTGGCAGCAGCTCCGTTTCAGTAGGAAACGAACAGAGGTTATGTGGAGGTTTCCTGATGAGGAGGACAAGGCGTGCTGATGTAAATTCAAAAAGAAGCTGAACTCCACATGAACTGGGCAAATACCTTTTTACTCACAAGGAGACTTTTGACAAGCGATACAGGTGACGGGAGAATTTTTACCTGGGGCGTAATACAGATACGATATGACACACGCATGATGATTCAGACAGCACAGATGATTTTTTTATGCGTTTTGCTCGTCAAATGTGGAACAAAAAGGAAAGAGACTGCGTTTCCCACAGGTTGGTCTCACTGGACAAATGAAATCAAGGTCGCTGCAGGCACAGGCCCTGTGACTAAATACTAAACCCTTGAGAAGTGCATACTTTTCAAAATTTCTTCTATTAACCATCTACATGTCTGTACCACAGACTGCATATAAAGATAGACGTCATGACAGCTTTACCAAAGAAAAGCCAAAAGTACCTGTATTGCCCCCTGGTGGCTGGAAGAAGTTTAGGTCAATACCCCTGCCTCCTCCAAATTAAAAGTCAAATTACACGTCAAATAATTTTTCGTGGTTTTCTTTCCTTTCAGGCAGTTCTCAACACAGATTGACTTAAAATTAGGTCTTCTTGGCGAGATGGCTTCGTTCATGTGCAGGATATTTTGGCTTCATTTCTTCATACTAGGTAGAGGCTGAGATACGTTGCCCATCTTTATATACAGTCTATGATCTGTTTAGGCAAACAAAACCTCTGTCAAATAGAAGTTTGTCCTCTCTCTTGCAGTCCTCTCCTAGTACAGAAAGGTTGTGTTCACCTTCACGAGAGCCTGCAGAGAGTGTTGGCTGTGGAATAATTACTAAAATGGTGAAAAACCATTCACAAAACAGAAGCACCCTTGAGAAAGAGAAGGTCCCCTCAGCAGGAGCTTTGTGTACCCAGAAGCTTCACTGTAACCCTAACAGGTGACCCTAAATACCTGCTATTTAACTGGAGCGATGGAGGACATGTCAGGGTGTTTAGAGGACAGGCCTCTCTGCCGTCAATGTTTAATGGCTAAATAGAAACGCATAGATGGCATCGATGATTTCCAGTCTTTAAAGAATACCATTTTCATGTTTCTCCCACTTGGCTGGCCTGCCTGAGTGACTCATCCCCACCTAAAGACCTATGCCATGTCATTTATCTCAGGGAAAAGGTGACGACAAGGACACAGCACATGAGGATGTGAGGATTAAGATACGTTCTCCCTGCTTCCCAAATGTCACACAGTAATAAGGACTGATCGTGATCATTCATTCCACTGATTCTAATTTGAAAAAAAATGAATCATGTGAATGAAGTATCAAGATTTTCAATTGCTCTTGATTCCCCTTTACGACACTTTATATCGACTGAAAATGAAATGCTGATTGCTCACTGATTTAGAAACGCACATTTAGAAAATGAATGATGAGGAAAAAATAAATATATTTACATTTACATATACATGAGCATATATGTAAAAGCTGATGATGAATATCTTTAGATGTTATCAGGTCACCTACACACCTCTTTGAACTAGGGCAGCAATAAGAAGTGTAAATCTCCACCAGTCCCCCTTATAAAATCACATGTAAATTCATTAGTTCCAGGTTTTTATTCGTATTTCACACACTGATATATATCAGTCCCTTTAACATGCTTGATTTATTCATTTAGATACAAGAATTATTCCAAGTGGGGAAAACTGTGGTGAATGTTGAAAAATCTATTCAGGAAGCAAAAAAACAAACCTGTATCTGCCCCCGGATCCAGATAGAATTGAATGACTTTTTCCTTGGTATCGTCCTTCCATAAAGATTCAGCTGTTTTTTGTGTAATCTTGCTCCTAAACAAACAGAAGTGAAAACATAACCTCCTTGGTGGAGATAACTAGAATAATTCCTCTTGGAATCATTTGATGGTCACCAAGACCATAAAATAGTTTGTTGAAAAAAAGTGTGTTTGACTAAATTGTCTCAGAAATACCAGCAAAACTCAGTTCAAAAGAGATGTGAAATTGTTTAGCTTGTGGATCATGAGACCAGAGTAAAACTATTGCACAGCAAAGATTCTGCTCACATCATAATTGTTGTAATTTTACTATGACATGCAGCATATTGTTGTTGTTGTGTCTTTTACACAACGACTGTTTACAGAACTGTGCAGGTTTTGAGCACTTTAGATGTTTAGGTTCTTGTCCGTCATCAGATTCTGATGGACAGAAAGAACAAGGAGTCCTGCCGCAGATGGGCGGCCTCCCACAGAACCCTGATCTCCACATCATCAAGTCACTTTCAAATCGAACTACATTCTTTTTCTGCATAGTCTATGAGTCTATAGGATAAATCGAATCTATCCAAGGTGTTATTTGTTGAGTAGTCATACTTGACATTGGTACGATTTTATTGATAGAGCCACGTTTAAAAAGTGCTTCTGAGTAATCTGCAGTAGTTAATGCAAAAAAATATCCTGTCCGAGTTTAAATCATAAACAATAATCTACATTTTGAATCTTAAATAATTTGAATAATTATGTTGGCCTGTGTAACAGTTGGTGTATGTGGTAAAACCATTTTAGTTGGTTTATACTGAACTTACATTAGTTTAAAATGTTGGATTTGAGCCCATAACGATACAATTCTGACTTTATGTTCTATTCCTCTTTAAACTGCTCAAAAGAAAGTGTTTCTCATTTATCCTAAAAACAGATGGGAAATGTATCACTTACTTTTAACCACAATAACTCAAGAGGAGTGACTCTCACTCTGACTCTCACCACTCAAATTTTTGAAGCATTAATCAAGACAACACTTTTGGAAAAAAAGAGAAACCTCACCACTAAGTAATCTCATCGGCATTAATGTTAAATAAAATTGTCTCAGTGTGTTGCTGCTAAAAAGCTAAATAGAACTATAGAAGTGAAAAATAGAAGTGCAGGGTACAGAATGAAAAGCAGCATTTGATTGCACATAATGGAACATGATGGACATGTTTTTTCCTGTCGAACTATTTTTCCCTCTTCTAAGTGGGTTTCTGAAGTAGAAGCACAGTGATGGATATTCGTAACATAATGAAAATGGCCTGTTACTTTGTATGACTTTACTTAAGTCATATACGAACCCCAGGGGGTGTGATTCGCTGCTAGAAGCCCACACACAGAGAAGTTACAGGCAAGAAAATCAAAAGCGTTCCTCCCTGAAGCTTTAATTCAAACACATTCATTTCATATATTTAAGACCCGACAATGAATTTTAAGAAACAATTCAGGTTTATTCACCAGAGGTTTACAGGCTTAAAAGCATCTTGAAAGACCTTCAAGTGATTGCTGTAATTTATTATGCACCTTCAGCGGTGTAAGATTAACATTTCATAACACTTCATTTGAGTACCTCTTCACCTACTCACTGATTACGTCTATTGGTTTTCTGCAAGTCTTAGGCCTTGGTTATTTAAAAATTGCTGTTTTCAATTTATTTGACCCAAGCAATGGACTCACCTCTGAAAAGTCACAGAGCATAAATCCAACGCAGCAAGTTGTCTGATTCAAGATTTTGGCTCTAACATCTCAGGAGACGTGTGCAGGTAACCAGGTCACTTGCCTCTATGGAGAAGAGAATTATCATTGTTATTTTCTACCTTCAAAATCCACCTGGTTCCAAACCAATGGGATGCCACATTTAAGGTATAGTGTCTCACCTAACTGCCCACTGTAAATTAGAGCAGCCAAGAATAAAGCCTTCTACTTTCTATTAGGAATTTTTCACAGTGTGCCCGGAATAAGGGGGATCTATTTCTCCAGGGACTGATTTTTCACTTTGAATTACTCCTCCGGTCCATTAATCTCCCGGCCAATAAAGTCTCGGATCCTGCAGGACGCCTTGTCATTTTCGAGATTCGGTGGCGGCCCTGATGAATTACATTTCATCTCTTTGTTAACATGTTTCTAATACCGGCAGCCGAATGGAGCTGAAGGCCCAAGGAAGAGCGTTCACGGAGAATTATAAGGGAATAATGAGGGAAAGAGTGAGGTATATTTAAACAAGCAGGAGCGGAGAGGTAGCACTGAGTAATACGTCTGTTTGATAGTTTTAACTCCGGGGCAGAAGTTACATTAGAATATTTCAGCCGGGGTTATTCCTCTCTGCAGAGTAAATCGATCCTGGGGTGTTTTGGAGCAAATGGAAGTCGTTTGCTGACATAAGCTAATACAAACTGCATTGAGTGTGCTGTTGATTTTTGACCGTGGTGTGGAATCAGTCATAATGTAAGTCTACTGTAAATATCACAAGCCAGGGGGAACTTTCCAGATAGCTAGTTAGGTCATCATCTGCGGAATACAATAGCAGGGAGCAGATATGTATAGAAAACTACATCCATGAGTGCCAATGGTGTTTTTCCTGCATTTGTAAAGTGAATAAAAACCCACTTGCACTTGGAGCAGCAGCCGCAGCAGCAGCAGCAGCAGCCGCAGCAGCAGCAGCAGCAGCAGCAGCAGCAGCAGCAGCAGCAGCAGCAGCAGCATTACCTCTGTGTGAAGGTGGAGCACCTACCTCCTGGTAAGTTCCTATCTGCTCCGTTTCACCTCTCTCGCCCGTCTGAGCAGCAGCAGCAGCCCCCGAGGCAATCAGAACTCCCTTCTTTGAGGAACAGGATTACAGACTTTTGTTTTTGTTTTCCCAAAGATGTTGCTTTCAGAAAGTGAGGTCGACCAAATAGATCTGGAGGGGGGTGGGGGGAACACGGCACCTCAGACATTAGGTTTCCAGGAGATACTGGAAACTTCTGGTTGTGGGTTTTATTTTGCGGAGAGGAGGATTTCTGTAGGTCTTGAAGAGTGAAATCAATGTAGGGCCGAGGACTGTTTTACTACAGCTCCTCCCTTTAGCCTTGGATTACCATTGCATATTATGAACTTATTATGATAGAGCTGGATAAAAAACAACTTTAAAAAAATCAATGTAACACATTCATAACAGCCAAAGCTTAATTTGACCAGTGTGAGGAGAAGTAGTTCAGCTTTCTGTGAGTTTCTCTTACTCAGTTTTATCTGTTTGCAGCTAATTCAGTAAATTACCTAAATACATGCAGACCAAATTAAACAAAACACAAATACAACAAAAATGTTACGAAAATGCTCATTTTTCCTGCAGTGTTTATTCTGTCAAATAAAAGTTTCATATGAGAAAACATAAACACAGATGTTGATATATCGGCATCAGCATATTAATTATATGCATATATTTTGCACTTTGTTGCACTGATATGACTTTAAGGGAGAATTGAGGTTAATACACGACAACTTTTTCTGCCAGGGATTGTAGAAAACCAAGTTTAGACAGTTTATTGGTTTGTACACTTCTGTCTTCAGTCTCCTGCTTCACTCGCTCTTTCATCCTGTGACTGGACCTGACAACTGCTTCCATTTTGATGTCTGGGTTGTCAATAAAAGAGTCCGAGTGAACAGTTTTGTACAGTAAAGGCTTGAATCCCTCATGGGTTTGTGTGTGCTGACTGCTGCGCTGTTTATTTGTCTCTCTCAAGTTCTCTCCTGCGGTCCCCAGAGAAATCAACATGAAATTGCTTTTTGGTTCAGAAGCTACTCAGATGCATTAGAACTTGTAATGGACTTTGCCTCGGTGAAGGTGTCAGACTGCGTATTGATTGTGCCTACTGGGTACAGCTGCTTCACACCTTTGAATAATTCATGTTTCTATTACAATTATTATCCTAATTTGTGACAATGTTTAGATGGCAAATGACAAGGACGGGAGACTAGTCCCCCTCTGCCTGTCCTATAGAGGAGAAAGTGAATAGTAATGTGATCATATTTCATACAGCATTATAATCGTATCCATTATGAAGATGATAACTTGTGTTGCCTGAAAGGCAAACAAAGTTTTAGACGGATCACGCCCCTAAGTTTTAATTAAAAATCACAGACAGCTTAATTGCGGTGCAGTTGTGCTCTGCTGGCCCGTGATTGCTTCAGAAACTGAAAACAAGATTGTACGAGGGGGCTGCTGCAGATATTGCTCTGCACTTCTTACCCCCGTGTCCCTCCAATCAGCCCTGGACTTTTCTAACTTTTCTCCTCAAGTTTCTTTCTCAAGTGTAGTGAAGTCTGCCTGGAGAAAGACATTTTTTTTTTTCTTTGATAGGTAAAAGCCAGTGGGACAAAATGTCACTTAAACTCATCCTTTATGCACCTGAAATTCAAATGAGGCACTTTAGCGTTCTCCTGCTCTTTGAGTATATTCTGTCATATTTGCATGTCATGACGTGCGCCACTTCTTCAATGTGCCTCAGCAGAATTATGTATTTCTGGATTGATAATGCTGATCTGTAATTCACTGCAGGCTCCTAACAATATGTAAGGTGCCATACATATTTATGAAAAGCTCTGCCTCTGCCTTACATTCAGCTGATTGTGCACTTCCACATGCATTCTGCTTTGGTCATAATCCATCATTATGTCCTGGAGTTGTGGCCACCACACCCCCCCCCCCCCTCCTCTCACCGTACTCTGGGCCCATTGAATAATCACTGAACTTTGTTAAAGCGTTAAAAGCAGCCGAGTCATTGATGGCGAGAGCTGCTGAAACTTTGTTGAATGAGTTTAAATGCTGTTGAACATTTCACTACAGTGTCGTCCGTGTGTTTTATCGTCAATACAAGCATGCAACACTTATCAGTTTGAGGTTCATGTAGAAGATTTAGTCATGGATTTGTCCATGAAAAACAAATGTTGCTGTTTTCCTTTCTTTGCGTTTCTCTTCTTTTCTCCTCACATCCTCTTGCCCCCATCACCCTGTTTGTTACACAATGTTCTCCTATTTTTTATCTGTGTGTTGTTGTCCACCTGCCCCTCTTTTAACCTGCAGGTCTTGTTTGTCCCAGAAAGATTTAATGCAGAGGGATTGAAAAGCTCCTGGAAACACAAAATCTTGACTGTGATGAATGTGTTGACTGACTAGTGTTCGCAAAAGTTAAAGGTGTCAGTCATTCCACAGTTAAGTCTTAAATCAAGCTCTTGTAATGAGGCTGAAAAAACGTTGATGTTGGTCAAAGAAGAAAATCTGCTGTTTTTAAAGACTCCGGCTCCCTCATCTCAAGTTGATATCGTTAAATAATATTTTCCACACCACCTCCGCTCAGTCTAATGTTCCCTCAGCATAATTTAAAACGAAATGTTGCCTTAGGTCTAATTTCCTTTTCACTTCTGTAATTATAAAACTCCATCTCTGACACAATGGTTTGTGAATTTATTCTTCATTTAATAAAATGTAAAAATAGATAGGAAACTTCCTAACTTGACAACTGATATTTAATTTGTACTTTTCAGCAATGCTTTTTTTATATAAAATGCATATATTATCTATTTTAATATGAACTTATGTGCATACATTTCAAGAAAATACATCTGAGCATTAAATAAAGCCTGGTTCAAAATTCATATTGGTAAAATATTAGAATCAAAGGTCTTCATAAATATGATTTTGTGTAACATGCATACAAATTCAAATGTTTGCCGTGATGTAAGACTAAAAGGAAAATGTCTGGCTATTATCTGACATGATGTGATACATGACATGACCCCTAACTCTTCAGTTGAAACCTGCTGAATATAGGTATGAATTCATTTGGATGTTTTGCTGTATGTAAGAGCTACTGAAGTGGAGACTTCGGCCTCATTGTATGAGAAATTGTCTTGTTTTGAGAAAACAAACTTTCACATCTGCAGATGATGGATTGAAGTGCATTAAAATAAACACCTGAATGTATCTTTTGGACATTTTGCTTCCACTAGTCTGACAGAAAACAAGATAAGCAAAATCTCAAAATTGACAAGTGCATAAACAAAACAATGTTGTTGTCTGAAGTGTCTGTTTATCATAACCTACATGCTTTATTTTGACAATGTGAAATGCAATTGATGCAGTTTGTTCCAGCTCATTTGTTTCACTCACTGAAGAGCTGTGGTTTACATTGCACTGTTGGTCACACACATTTTTATGGAGACAAGTAACATCGACAACATAACACTCTCACACCTGTACTTTTACTTTGTGAGGATACTTGAGATGTGATGCAAATCCGAGCCCCTTCCCCCAACATTCACCATTATAACTAAATGCCTAACCCTAACCAGGAGTCCTATAAACCAATCCCCTGTCCACTTCCCCTAACCTCAGGGGTCATAATATAACTGTGGGTCACATACAAATCGGTGCCTGCACCTACTCAACACTCGACACACGAGGGATGGAATGCATCATCCCCGAAACTCAGTCTAATCTGAACCCTAAAACCAAATCTTAACCTGCAACCAGCCATTTGAAGTTGTGAGAACTGGCCAAAATGTACTCACAACATCCAACTGGCCCTCACAAAGATATAAGTACAAGCACACACACATAGTTACTGCTAATCTAACCTAACTCTAGACCTCACCCTTACCCTAACCATAAAACATGTCATCACAATAAGATTGAATTGTTTACGTTATGGTGACCTGCTCTGTGTCCCAATTAGGAAGTCAAGTTCAATAATTAGACTGTTTAAAGAGATTTACTTCCCCACAACATGAATAATACCAGGATCACACAAACACACACACACACACACTGCATGTTTAGTAGCATGTTGAGATGTGTCCTAGTTATATTGGTATCCATTTTGATTTAACTTTATAGTCCATAACTAATAACACCCTCAGTTCACCGTTAATGTTTTGAAATTCAACCGTGAGCTGTACTGAGTGTGCACATCAGGTGTTGTTATTGTGTGGTGCATTAATGTGTTTTCCTACTGCACACCACTGAATGAAAAGGCCGTCACCATGAGAGAATGTCTTACATCACGCTCCTAATGATCATTTGTCATCACCGTCACCATATTGATTTGGAACATCACTGAGTCCTCAGCTCCAGCACCAAGTGGCCCAGCAACACCGTCGTGCTGTGTTTATCTGTATGTGACACCTCAGTCGATTCGTCCTCTGCACATTAGTGCCGTGATGTCTGACATGTGTGGTTAAGGCTCCAACATAGACAGATGCTGAACTGTAAAGCTGAGCCCAGGGCAGCTGCAAAAGAAACAGTGACTCTATGAATGTTGTGTCAGGTCAGTTGTTTGTCCGTAGGTATGAAGCATGTCCTGAAATGGTCACAAAGCTTCAGTCTTGCCAGGCTGTTAATAAATTCCACGTTGCTAAATTTGCAATAATATGAGGTAAACCAGATGATTCAGAGTCCTGACACAACAAGGTCAAGTCCCTCACCAGCTGAATGCATTCTCTTATGTAACGCTACAAAGAGCGAGGTTATCAAACATTAGAAGTTGAAACTGCTTCCTACAACACTTTAATGTGCAGTAATTCCACCTATTTGTCCCATTTGCCAAAATGAAAAGCCCGGATGGTGCAAAACTTTACATGCGACAACAACCACGGGATGTTTAAAAAATAATGACAGCAACCTGATTTCATAAAGTAGAAAGTGCAAGCGCACACGGGAAAGTCGGTGTGTCGGAAGCTTTGAATTGTCATTGTGAGGATTAATAAAGAATGAGTTTCTTTAATGTTTCGCCTGAGCGAGCTCATAAAAGCTGACATGTAGTGAAGGCAGAGATGGAATACAAATAATCCTGGGCCCAATAAATGTCACTACTCTCCCTTTTGTCTGCAAGCATGCAGGAAACGGAGACTCGTGTGTCCGTGTTAGGGAGACAGGAGAGAGAGGGAAAGTCATTTTTGCACAAGCTTGGCAAAGGACACAAATGCTCTCAATTTGTCAAACACAATATGCTGCGTGCTCTCAGAGAGCAGAGGGAAAAGGTTGGTGCTTTCGTGTAAGGTTTGATTCCATCTCGTCACTGCCGGGAGAATCTGATTGCAGAATTCCTGGAATGAGCTTTTTATAAAACTCCTGCTCACAAACAGTCCGTTTTTGCCTTTTCTTTTTCTGCTCGATACTCCACCAACAGATTCCCTTTCATCTCCCTGCATGCTTTGCTGATTCAGTTCAATCTTGTGGCCACTCTGCAAGGATCCTATTCCCCCTCGCTGAATGAGATTCTAATCGATAAACATATTGCTAGTCGTCTTTTTAAAAGGACGACTTAAATTGTCTCTCTTTCAGAAAAACTGGCCAAGTGAAAAAGTCGCCAGACATGCAGCCGTTTCACAAAAGACAACTCAGTGTGGTTAATGCAACCTGCAACTTTGCTATGTTAAATTGGTTTGCAGAGCAGTTTTGCGAGCAGTGCGGTGAATGGTGGTCGGCTCGCGTTCTCTGTTTTATGGATGTTCTGAATCCCCCAGCAGCTCTGCAAGAGTATAAAGTCAGCAGGTCTACAGGGCCCTGCCCTCTGTTAGCAGTCCGTTCATCAGGTTCATTTGTCACTTCTGGGTTTAGGGAGTGTTTTCAGAAACACTGAATTTATAGGTATAGTATACATATATATATATATATATAGGAGTAGACTGTAAGATTGCAATTGCCCCTTTTTTTAATGATGCTATTGACTTGGCTCTGGTCAGATTCATCAGCCCACCAATAAATTGGGTCCTGATTTAAATCTCTTAGCAGTTGGAAGAAATGCTGTGCAGACTCTCGTGCTCTCCAAAAGATGAAGCCAACAAACTTCGGTCATCTTCTGACTTTTCCTTCTGTGGCACCTGCAGATTAATATATTCAGAGTTGATGTCACGCTGTGAAATTCACTCCAACTATCCATCATGACCAGACTATGCAACCTGATGATTTTCTTCTTAAACCTCTCGCGCCATCAGCAGGTCAAAGTTGTCACTTATCCTGTGTCGACCCTGTAGTTCAACGGATTTACAGACATTCTTCATTTGATTATTTATACTGACTTTGCTGATGTCCACCATTAGGTGTCTCGTTTGTGGAGTGAAATGCCTAAGTGAGACAATAATGGAATTGATTGATACAGACAATCATCCCAAATAGAGGAAAAATTGCAGCCACTGTAATTTAAATATTATTTTACCAATGCCATTAACAGATGACTAAGTACTTTAACTTTGTCTTTGGTGCTAATTTGTAAATGCTCACACACAGAGATGGTGAACATGGTCCATTTTTGCAAACTTGGATCTGCACCAGCAAATCTTTGGACCAGGCCCGACATGCCACCTGTGGTTATCTCCAAGTCAAATCTGGACCAAGAGTGAATCACGTCAACTGGGTTATGGCCTCATCATTCTCATCTCTGGCTTTTGAATTGTGTTTTTCGGATAAGTTCTGGTTATTTTTGTCTCTATGTGATCCATTTGGATGTTGTAGCGGGTTCGTTGTCATTTGAGAAGAAGTGAAGTTGTGAAAGATGTTGTTTCACAGTAACATATATCCCTACAGTTGAATAAGCTTCGTATAAGCTGATTTACATGTTACAAATAATGCACACAATTTTCTAATTCTGATTCTTCGACAAAAGATTTTTTTTTCTGTAAATTTATATAAATACATTTATTACCCTGTAAATTTGATTAAATACATTTTTTACCCATTACCCAGGTCACTCATAATCTAGTAAACATCACCTGTTCAGCATTAGCAGGTGAGCAAGGTCTCTGTTGGCATGGTGCAGCCTCAAGGCTGTCTTTATCACCCTATTGAGAGCGCTTATATAAACTCTGCATAAATACACCCATAAAGGTGAATCTGCATCCATCATGAACTGCTTTGTTCAGCCATCCATCAGCCCTACTTTCCTACTGAGCCAACAACACGCTCAGCATCCCAACGCAGAGTTTAAACCAAGTCAAAGCCAACAGCAAACTGGGGATGATTGAAAATAAATTCTTTACAAACTGTCTGTTGATAACACTCTTTGATAAACACACACATACACACACACACACACACACACACACGTCTATCAAGTCTGTTCCCCAAAGCCACGGACCATCAGAGAACCAGGAGACACAAGCAGAGCCCTTGAGCTGCGATGGCCCTCGGCCAAAAAGTAACTTAAATCAATTCCATTTGATTAGGTGCCACAGCATACACTACATCATTATAATTCCATTAACGCAGGGATGGATTTTCAATGAATGCAACTGCAGGCGAATGGTTGGGCATAATTGTGTGAAATGAAATACAGCACCGGCTGGAATTATGCGTGCGAATTTCTTTTCTCCTTTCTCTCCTCCCTATTTACGGACGAGGACTTTGACTCATCCTGCTGCTGTCTAGATCTTTCCCTTTGTTCAAAGCACCCACCCCCCCCCACACACACACACACACACACAGCATCTTAAAATGCTTTTACACCGCTTAGTCTAAATTATTTCACACTGTAATATATCAGCTTTAGCAGGGTATGCCCTGGAATGTGCAGACTGCAACTGCCTGACTTCAGCCTAACTACTGATAGATAATTACTGTTTACTTCTACACGCCTTCAGTTACATGCTCTTTCTCTCCTTTCCCCCTTTTCTGTACTAATATCAAACAAATAACAGCTGCGGACCCAAAAGCCGGATTTTGACAGCGGGCTGGACAGGATTTTAATAGGATTACACATGTCACGTATGGAGGCAGGGGACTGGTACTTAGAGATCATTAGACCGTGATTGGGGCCATGGTGCGACTTTAAAGACCCAAAATAAAATATCTTTTAGCCAATAAAGGCAGCTAGATTTACTGCATGAGTGCTGCAATTTTATGCCTCACTAATCAACCTTTACTGTACATAAATACGGGGGCAGTTAGGGTCAGCGATAGGGGGACTTCCATTTCATGGTATGGGCAGTCATATGTTGCCTCAGGCCGGTTGTGTCATGGCCCACTTTGTCCTTTCACACCGACTGAGCAACAAATAAGACATTTCACACATCTCTCTATATGTGCACAGAGCAGAAAGTTTCCACTTCTTGAACTTTCCATGGCTGATTTTATAATGCCTAGTGCAGCGGTTGAACTCACACTTGAACTTCTCCGGCTTTTGCGGTGCGTATGCTCTACATTTTTTTTCTTTGCTCCCGTATTCTGTTTTTGAGATCACTGATCACAGAGTAAACTGCTCCTTTAAGCGGCTTCACAGTTTGGGTTGGACTCTTTGCTGCATCTTTAATGCAGTGCTAGCTGGGAGACTCATCAAATATTTGTGTCTCTCCCAGTCAAGCAACGCTGTGCTTACACTGGCTGAGCGACTCGGTGCCCCCGTGTCCCCTCTCGGAAAAATTGTGTTGCGCTGAATGGATGCTGCAGACATCTGCAGTGACAGAGTGTCACTGATGAAGGTCAACAATCCATCAGGGCCCTGAGGATGGAGAGAAGCCCAGGCCACTGAATGAACATTTAAAATGATGAATGTGTGAAGCAGATGAACATAAATCCCCCAAATAAACGCTGACAAAACGTTTTCTTGGCAACATCAATACTGTCTACCTATAGAGGCTATCAGAGAAGATGGATGGAAGAATAATAAGCCAAAGAGTAGCACACTGATATAACGACCTGGACCAATTTAACTAACTTTGCTAAACACATCCAATCCTCATGTTCATAGCTGAGTCAAACTACAAGAAAGTGCGATACAGAAATTACTCTTCGAAATGATTTGCTCAGATACATTTGTCAAACATTTCCAGTTTAAGATTAATGGGCCACTTACTCACTCTCTACCAAGAGTTCTTACGAGAGCATCATTATGAATCTGTAAATCTATTAGGTTTAAAAAAAAAAAAAAACTTTCCTCAAGAGCTTAGTCTTTCAGTTTGAGAGCAACACTTATTAATTTCACCTTCAGATTTGCTCTTGGATTTTATTTTCTGCCTTTGGACTTTTTATTTAACACATTTGTCGAAATAACCCAGATAATAGAACGCCAGGTGCAGTGCAGACAAATTAAATTGTCCACCGCTCGTTGTGGGTGTGTTTGCTTTATGTCTTGAAGGGTTAGTGTCAGAGTACCAGAGTACCATAGGACAGCTACTTTAACCTCCGGGTTCATCCTCACCCTGCCCTCCTTTAACATCAGTCCACCTGGTCAACATGGAGTGGACCTCTACAAGGATCTCAATCAAGTTTTCTTTATGGTAAAGCTATATAAAATAAAAATAGACATCACCCTGTTCCGCCCTTGTATTCCATGGGAACACTATAAACAGAAATAACCACAATGAGGCAATTGCAATAGGTGAGGAGGCATTGGGGGGGGGGGGACATACAAATCCACTTGTCTGACTATTCATAGCCTGCTTCTCTAATCATCGCACAATTACAGTGACAGACGAGCTAAACTGCATGTGGTTCGATATTTAACCGCGAGCCAACAGCACTTTTCCGCCGAGGCAGCGGAGCAACAACTGCGCCAGTTTATGTTGAGCGAGGGGAAATCAAGGGGAGATTTATGAGCATAATAATGAATCCTATGCCTGCTTTAATTACAACCATCCTGAACTCTTTGAAGTACGCTGCTGCAGCTGCAAATCATTTGCCTTGTGTCTCAGTCCTTATCACCGAGCTGATAAACATGGATCAACTATTAAATATGCATGTCGGTGGTGTTTTTTTAAACTATTTGCTCATATTTGTCAGTATCCTTGTTAACAAATTGCAGCAAACGGAGCTTAATTGCCAGCTCTGCTTACACGTGTACGAGAGAGAGAATTTGGGATTCGCTTTGACTTTCGTTTAGTGAAACTGAACTGGGGGCTTAACTGGGTTTGGAATAAAACATTACACCATTAGCAGCCCGTGAGTCATAATGGCCGATGACGCTTATAACTTCCACGGATGGGTTTTTGAATGTCAAGCGAGAATCATTAGAGGGGCAAAGAAGAGCCCCCCCCCCCGGCAGATGCTTTTCACCTGCGTCTCCTCTGATGCACCTGTCCCCGCCGTATGTCAAGTGCTCCAACTGCTCCAAACGGAGCCCAACAAGGCAAATAGATCAAAATCATGGGTGCCAAAGCAGGTGGGTGACAGTTGCACCTGTGTTTCACCTGGCGCTCGCTCCTCTTTTCTCATGCCCAGATAAAGAGTCTGATCCCTGGCAGGATAGAAAGGATGTGTCAGCTCCTGGCAGGCTGGAGCTCTCCGAAGAATCACCCACCTGCTCTCCCCAGGTGAGGCAGACAGAAGGGAGGGTTGTGGGGGGGGCTTCAGGCACATTAGACGCAGCGGAGGTAAGCCTGTTGGTGACAATCCGCTTTGAGCCTAGATTTGAGCAGGATTTACATATTTTTTCGCTTTCAGCTTTCGTCGAGAAGTCAAAAGCTTCAGCGACGAGGTGCCATCAAAACTCCAATTTGTCGACATGTGCTATATTTGCCTTAATTCTTTTGTCACATGAAAATGTTTTTTTAGGGGATTGTATAAGTTGATGTTCTAACAGTATGAATTCATTTTCATCTCATTACTATGCAGATTTGTGCTTCTTTTTTTTTCTGTGCATTGCTCACTAAAAATAACAAGATTATACTCTTTTAAAGGAAACTTGATAGCTTGCATGATGTCTATGTTTAAATGTGGACTACAATGATGTAGTCAAGAAGTTGAACTGTAAAAATGCATGGAGGACTAATGACCAGGCTTTCCCAGGTTACACACAGTGCAGAAGAGAAATCTGCAAAAAAAAGTTCAAAGGGGAGAAAAAGCAGCATGACCTTGTGTGACCTTGCCTGTAACGGGAGGCACATTTTAATAAGGCCTGGATGAACCCTTTCCTTTTGATTCCTCACATCAAACAGTTTAATTCATATTGAGAAGCTCTCTGTGAGCCATATACGTTTCAAAACCACTGCAGGATATGTGTGTGATGTTTAATTAATTGATTTGAGACATACATGGGGAACAGAAAGGTAAACGCAACACACTGTGTGCTATATACAGTATTTACATAACAAGGTAAACCTCAGGCTTTAATTATTTATAAACACTAAAATGATTCAAGCAGGTTGAAAAAGCTGGTAAACAAACTTGTGCACACACATACATTTTACACAGCATAAACACCAATGCGAGCAAATCATGGCAACATAAGAAATGCAATTACAAACTCATCTTCATCATCATCATCATCATCATCATCATCAGATTGTCATCGGTTCAAATTAAAATGCATCTCCACCATGTGTGCACATCACATCTGCATATGCATTATATATAAGATTTCTTATCACCGCTTGACACGTGGGAGCATTTACGCTGACGAAGAGATGACTCGTTTTATGAATTCACGTACAGTTACATCCTCATGGCCTCATGATACCGGAGCTCTACACTGTCCTTTTTCTACCTGCACTGTAGGTCAGCACTATGCACAGAGCTCTGACCTTAAACACTGTACTGAAGCCTGATCCTATAGTAAGTATTTGAAAATACAAATGCATTACCTCTTTGAGAGGTTTTCATCACATACCTCTTTTTGACATGAAATAGCACCTACTAAAATATATTATACTGTACTGTTTCTTAATTTTACTGGGTAATGATTTAAGGATCATCGTGTAATCACTGGCAGAGATATCGAGACTCAGTTCCGAGGTGAAGTAAAGTCAACAAATTGAGATTAGATTCCTCTTACGTGTTTCTTGAGTGGGTCCTTTGCATCTCACTTTATTGTGAGATGCAAAGGAAGGTGCCCATAGGACAGTTCATCCTCCCTAGAAGCCCATACCATCTCAGCTGTCCCCTTTCGGTATTAAGGAGCAGCAGTTTTACTCCTGATGTCCGACTTCCTCACCCTATCTCTGAGGCTGATCCAGCCACTCGACCGAGATAACTCATTTGGTCCTTGCCAATCTCCTGCTTCGTTCCTCATATGTTAAAGGAAGCTGCAGAATGGTTGGGTTGAGATGGGGTTTTTAACGTTGGAGTCTAAGTTCACTCAAGTGACTGATGCAGTGTTTTTAATATGCCTCTTTTGTGTGCAAAGTGCCTATGAACTGTAAGTGAATAATAATTAGCCATTTGTATGGTTTTGTGATGTCTTTTTCTAACATAAAAACAATACAAAATGAGAAGTGCAGTTCCAGTGCCTCTGTGTACAGACAGTGCTGACAGTCTTTCATGATCAACTCATTTTCCTGTTTCCTGTGAGAGAAGCAACATTTCAGCCAGCATCCCCATGTGGACCACTGTTTTCCCAACTAGTTGTTTGTTTGTTTGTTTGTGTGTGTGTGTGTGTGTGTGTGTGTGTTTTGTATTTATCTATTTTATCTTTTTTAAAAAGAAGTCTTTGTTGTTGTGGAACAAGGTCAGCTCCCAGAATACTGTAGGGGGAACATGTGAAAAGAGCTCGGAGGAGGCAGAGTGCGTTTGATGGATGTGCGGCAGCCTTAGAGTGGAGCGCCATAAGACTTCTCACACTCGTGCTGTCGGCCATTGACTGGCGAGCGCTGGTCTTTTCGTGAGGTGGCTAAAGGTCACGCAGCCTGGCACACAGCATCAATCACGGATGCTCATGTGAAATTAGCGATACAGCGGGAGATGACTTATTTTTCCCTCAGGGCTTTTGTTCTCACATAAACGCATTGTTGGATCTTTTTATTTTTGCTGCTGTAGCAGAGGCGAACTTCCATCACTGTGACTGGGCAACACTGGCCTCCATAGGCAGCAAGAGGGAAGAGAGTTAACTGACGACGAAATAAGCCGACAAATCTCTCTGCCTCTTGTTTTCCACCTCTGTAAGACTGGTTCGAGTTGTAGTGTGTGTGTGTATGAGTGTGTCTGTGTTTGCGAACATGTCAGAGCGCGGTTGTCGCGGGCACACGTCTGTTCTCTTTGTGGCGGTGTTTGTTAATGTCACTCAAGACAGCCACACTGAAGGTGCTATTGTTAGTGCCAGAGGGCAGCGGGAGTGAATTCGACAGCTTGACAGCTCTCATTAGCGTATTAGACACAAACAGTGGCACAGATGCTCCCGGTCAGTCCTTGGTCAGCCCGGAGCTGCGCTTAACGGCCCGCTGACAGGTGGCTTTGTGGCACTCTGTCTCATGGTTGACAGGGTGGCAAAGCAGGAGCTCATCTTCAGTGGACTGCTGGGATTGCCAAGGACGCCAGATATTTCACCGGCATGAATACCGCAGAGTATAATTAATGAAGCCTGTAGGTTTTCCAGATAGAGTTAAAGAACAATATTGAGATAAAGATAAAAGAGGAGAAGGAGACAAACATTCACTTGAATTCAAAGCGGATGATTTGTAGAAATTTGCATTGGTACGCAAAATATTTATAGCACAATATCTGCCTGAACAGATGACTGCTTGTGCCTACAACAGAATTTATTTTATTAATGTTTATGAAGCAACATTTCAGATATGTGTGCAGACTGAAATGCAAGTGCGCACAAACACACAAAATGAAAGCAAGTTTACTTTGGAGACACATTTACCTTTTTTAGTGTCACTATTGTCAATTGTTACGGCACAAAGCTCAAAGGTTCAATTCTCACTTTAAAAAAAAAATCAATGCCAGAGGCACAAAAGTTCTGTGCGGGTGAATGAAAGTTAGATAATTTTCCCCAAACACCTTTTGAAGTTTTTGGAGTGCCTCCAGGGTAATAAAATGGGACTTACAAGTAATACAGTCAATGAGAATCCTGTGCAGGCAAATAATTTG
This sequence comes from Platichthys flesus, assembly GCF_949316205.1. Taxonomy (NCBI): domain Eukaryota; kingdom Metazoa; phylum Chordata; class Actinopteri; order Pleuronectiformes; family Pleuronectidae; genus Platichthys; species Platichthys flesus. Next base: position 14,718,062 of record NC_084947.1, read on the forward strand.
AGAAAGAAATAGAGCGAAGCCGAATGACAAAAAGAGAGAAGGTAGCCAAACGGTGAAAAAGCTTGACCTTGTAAAGAAACTTATTTTCCTGTGACTATTGGAGCCTCTGTGTAAAAGAATCATCCTTTGCACAACTTTGCGAGTTTATTTCGAAAAAGCCCATGTCAGCTGAAATTGGCATAACAGAATGTAATAGAAATCCTGGGTTTCTGTCTTTGACCTATAAAATCGAAGGCCTTGCACCTGACATATAGCTTTGATCTGCCCCAAGTACAGACTGGAAACCATTGTTGTTTTTTTTTATCAAAACATTCCTCACTATGAGACATGAAAAATGTCAAACAAACCACTGATGTAAAAAGTTTAATATGTTATGTTGTTAAACTACAATATAGTGAAATTCCACCAGTGGCAGTGACAGCTACCATGTGATTCAATAAATAAATTGCAAACAATTGGAAATACCAAGACAGGAGGGTGCCACACACCTCACATAATCCTCAGGAGCGAACCTCATAAAAATCTTGCTATGACCAGACATGGTGCATGCTGGGAGCAGAGGGGAAAAAATAAGGAATGACTCAAACGTGTCATGTTTACCTCTGGTCTCCAGAATAATTATCTAATTCTAATTCTCTTTCCAGCCCAGCAGGTTTAATGTAGAATCCAATCATCAGCGCCCATTATATTTCTGAGGGACAGTGATGGCAAAGAGTGGGAGGGAGGAAGTGAGAGCCCATTCATGAAACTGTTTAAAATACCACAAGCCTTGGAGGGAACCGGGGTCTCACATGAGGACAAATCTCTGTAAGGACGCTTGTTATTTCAGAGGCCTAACCCTCAATGTTCAAGGGCATACGTTAGTCATCCCGAGTGGGCTGAGTCAGCTACAAGTCCATGCAATTTACCCATAATCCACTTTAAAGATTAATGTCAAATCACGCCACTATATGTGCATGCCATGAACTCCCATAGGGACTTAGCTTGAGGCTGTGAGTGTGTGTGTGCATACATATATGATTCCCACTAACACACTGAGTGAAATCCCAGGACACATTCTGACCGTAAACCAGTTCGACAGGGGCACAGATTCAGAGAAATAAACAGCAGGCCATAAAAATGCAAGGAAGTTCCGTCAATCCTTCCTTTTGGGCCCATGTAGAATGAACAAAACCAAACACAGAACCTAACCGGATAGAATCTTTAAGCTCCATTCCATGTACTGTTCCCTATAGGAATTTGGGTGAAAATCGTACTATCTTAACTAAATTGAAAAAATACCCTTTGATACAGATCTGCCCATTTCCCGTCGTTTCATACAATTTCATTGAAATTCAGAAATTCCGAAAGGTAGCCAAACGGTTAAAAAGCTTGACCTTGTAAAGAAACTTATTTTCCTTTGACTATTGGAGCCTCTGTTTAAAAGAATCATCCTTGGCACAACTTTGCGACTTTATTTCAAAAAGCCCATGTCAGCTGAAATTGGCATAACAGAATGTAATAGAAAACCTGGGTTTCTGTCTTTGACCAAAAAAATCTGAGGGGTGAAAATCTTACCATGTTAACTAAATTGAAAAAATACCCTTTGATACAGATCTGCCAGAGTTGTATGGTTGCTTTCTCAGCCCATGTCCCATCGTTCCATACAGTTTCATTGAAATTCACTTATTACTCGAATTTTTGCGGAATCCTGATGAGAAACAGTCAAAAATATAACCTCCTTGGTGGAAGAGATGAATGGGAATACATGGGTTATTTAAACGTGGTTAAACCCACAAAAAAGACAATTGACTCCTTTTCCCATTTGCCAAAAGAGGAGTTTCTGTTTTCATGTTTGCGACGTCAAATATGACAGACACTGAGAAGCTCTCCCACCTCGCTGGTCGACAAAACTTAGTTTACGCAGGAAGCTGGAAGTTCAATGCGTGTCAAAACATTGTGCAGAGAAAGTTCATCATCGCGCCTGTCAAAATAAAAAAAGATGAAGAAATTTGCACGTTCATCCAGGTGCTAGTTTGCATTACTGCCGATCAGTTCCAGGGCCAATGAAAACCTTTTTTCTACTGCAGAGAAAAGTAACACGGGAGTTAATGCCGAATGTGTCCATTCTCAGCGCAAACAAAATTCAGATGTTTTTTGGTGTAAGTGGGTTTCTCACCAGTGTAACGGACGTTTAATGAACCGCTGTCTTATGTCGCTGCCAATCGACACAGGTAAAAGAATAATTGAATTCCCTCAATCTCTCACAGATCCCACTGCCACTGACAAGAGCAAATCAGCTCTTGTCAGTGGCAGTGATGCAAGATGCCTTAAACTCGAGAGCGCCGCTGCCAAAATGAACTGTCCTCATTGATTAACATTATCCATTTCCTCTCCACTCCTTTGTGGAGCACTATTGCAGGTGGAGCCAGGGAGACGGATGCTGTTTACCTTGGCAGTCCCACCTGTTATTCATCAGCAGACTGGTGGGTTTCTGTAAATAACATCTATTTATAAATTTATAAAAATAAGTGACTGAATAAAGCTACCAATAATGTTACCATGTAGTGCCATCATGCACAGTGCAAGTTATATTATTATGCAAAGTCATGTGCGTGATTGATTAAAGGTTTGTTTACAGACATGACAGGGCCGCGGTTTCTCTGAATTCTAATTGGTAGACTTAATTGAGAATGTGGGTTTTCATTTAAGATGGCAGCTTTGTGTATTCGTGTACACACTGTGTTTGCACTCCACTTTTTTCCCACCAAGACTTTTCACTTGACTGTTGACAGAGCACTCTGGGAAAAAGCAAGAAATTAAGAAAGCCCCCCCTCAAAAAAGGCAAACAGCGAACGGCTAGGATGGGTGAATCTGAGACAGTGAAGCAGGATGGATTTCTGGATTGCGCCGCCAACCTCACGGCGAGTAAAACATCAATATTTATGGCAGGGTCTGATGACATTGTCTGTGGCGGGCAGCCGGCGCCTGGATGACTGCCACTCGTTTGTTCCTTTTTCAACAGATCGTGAGCCAATCAGAGCACGGGCATGTGGCCGCAGACCAGGTGATGACCCTCCGCTGATGGATGTGGCAGCCATGACAAAGGGTAATCACCTCTCCGTGGTGGTGCACATCACAGACAATGTCAGTCCAACCCCCCCAACAGCATTTTACCTGCTGACAACACAGCAAAACACTCACCTTGTACTGAGACATGATCTATACTGCAGGCATCACACTCTGTATGTTGTACATAATCGATATATATATATATATATATATATTTGGTTTATAGAAAGAGTTGTATTCACTTTAAATGAGAGCACTTTCATGCATCACAGACCTACTTCACTCATTTGTCAAAAAATAACACATTTGTAAGTGCTCCCAATGTGGACTTCGCAAATGGAAATTAACTCAAAGGATTTCATTCTTTGAATATTGTTGCTTGAGTCATGGATTTTTCCAGCTCATTTGTAACAGACTATTCCACTGCTCTTTTTGCAATTTGTGTCTGCATTTACAGCATGTTTTCAGGCTATCAGATATGGAAAATAATTTATTCATATATATTCATATATAAACCCTGTAGCTTATAATTGAAAAGGTAGCAGAAGAAAAACATTTGTTTTCCATTTCACACCTTTAGTCCCTTCGCAACATCAAAGATTATTTATTTTTAATAATTGAATAATTTGATAGAGGAAGATGTTAACTTTAAGAAAATGTGAAATATTCGATTCAAGTTCACATCAAGGTCTTTAACATTGAAGGTTAAAATAATTTTCCCACAGTGATTTCCTAAATCACTGTGTGATTCAACATTTAGTAGATACTGATTCATACTATGATGATTAATTGACAATGTGTAATAACTACTGAAGTTCTTTTTGGAACAAAATCTGACAAAACCTAGAACTTCTTTAAAGGTTCTTTATTTTACAGTTTCCTGGTGTTGAACAGGGTACCACAGATTGGTGAAACTGACCAGTGAAGGGAAATGGGGAGGGTCATCAGAACAAAAAGGAGTTGAACAGTTGTTTGAATTTATAATAAAATGCTCTAATAATTTGATAAAAAATGTATTTGGCTACTGGTTTATAACATTTCTACCCTTTGAAAGTCTGTGAAATGATACATCCTACGATTGTGGAGCTTTCTGTGACTGTAAAGCTGTTACATCAAAAAATTATGGAAATCCTGACGTCCGCTTTGAGGCATAGAGTCTAACTACAGGCAACATGCATTTCGATTTGATCCTTTCCAGGAATTTATATAGAACATACAGTAGACCTGCTGTAATCAGAATAGACATGGAAATCTTGCTTTCCACAGAAGACCATCCAGGATTTGAGAAACGTTGATCACACCACACATCTGCTGTTATGTGACTGAGTTCCAACATTTTGGTCAGTTTATGACACCAGAGCCATGAAGATCCTTTCATTGAAGAACACTAAAAAATGATATTGAATGCTAGGTCATTCCATGTGCTTATCCTTCAGGTCACTGCAGACCAATCTCAGGTAAGATACTCTACCCATGTTGTCACAGTAAATATCCCTTCTCTGAATCATCACCCTTTCTGCGACTTTTACTTAACGTGTTGCCTTATGTGTGTACAAATCTATACTGCCCTGGAAATCCATTTTGCCACAATCCAACTGGCTCTCGCAGAAATGTGTCACTTCTCTTGACACCTGTGAACTCATTAATGAAAACATCGGACAAAGGAGGTGTCAGACAACCCGACATGTCAAACCAATGTTGCTGCTGATGATCTGATGAGTGGCAGAGCTCCAAACCAGGAACGGGAGGTTTTATTAAACTCTTCTCTGACCCGGAAGATTACAAGACACAACTTCATGGAAACAGATGGTGACAACACCATTCACAAACTATGAGATGTGATGTTTTGATATTTTAAAGCAACAGGACATGACAAATGAGAAATAAGTCATGAGTGCCAGACGTAGCCTGTCAAATAAATCAATGCACACACACTCACACACACACACACACACTCACACACACACTTAACTGGGAAATTGTAACGCATTTCCACTCCTTTGGAAAACTTTTTCATGATGATGAAATCTTCAAAACTGGTATTAATCTGCATGATTTCTGAATAAATAGAACGCTGCATCACAAATGAATAAATTAAGCACCTCTAGTGACATGGTGTAAAGCCTAGTCTGCACACATGAGCATTCATCAATGAAAAGGCAGCAGCAGCAGTACTTAAGAAGGGTCACACCATCAGTCAATATGTCTGCTCTCCCTATTTCCACAACAGTGATATATTTGTGACTGAGGCTGGATAATGCAGAAAAAACTTGTGAAGTTTTGCACAGTTATGCTTATGAGGACCTCCATTAACTTTAATCCATAGCCTGACCAAAACCTTAACGTTTCACTGTGTAGGATTTAGGTGTAAGGGATCTATTTGCAGAAATTGAACATCAATTAATCCTCAAGGTGTAATGATCTAAATTATACAAATAGTTTGTTTTCTTTAAATTAGAATGGGCCCTCTATATTTAAATAATTAATATTTATATCAGGAGTGGGTCCTCTCGACTACAGTAGCTCAGACTGGACAAACTAAACATCTTTTGATGAGACAACTGAAGGCTACCACCATGGGGTCAATTTGGTATTTATTTCATGGTCATATTTAGTTATTTAGTTACCCTATTTATTTACTTAATTTTTTCAGGGGTTTTCAGCTGCAACATGCAACTTCACCACTAGATGTCACTCAATTATACACACTGGACCTTTAAATCTAACCCTTAACCTTAATGGTAAAGGTCTTAAACAGGTAAGAAAAACAAGTGCACACACACACACACATACCATGACTAAACCCTGATCTCTTTCCATCTGTGTTTTCAAATTAAATAAAAAGATGTTGCTTAATTTGACACTTTTAAAAGCAATACCCACCAAGTATGTCTCCACTTCTTTCAGAACATTGGTTAATGTATGCTCTTCTTAGATTGAGGGGGAGCTTTCAGTCCCTCTGAGTTAATCACTCAGGAATAAGACAGCTATGAATGTGATGAATGATCTCTGAGGTGATACATCATTTAAATATAGACACCCATCTTTTACAGTCCACGCTACAAACTTGTTTCTTATCCACTTGCAGTACTCACATGCACATTAGATATTCATGATATCAAACAAACTCACTTAAATCAACTACTGTGAGACTATAGTCACCATATATCATCCCTGGGAGTAAAGGGGACTGATCAGTAGAGTCGATCCCCCTGCAGTCGCCTCCGGGATGTTTGAACTACATTTCCCAGACGCCTCATCTCTCTTTCCCACAATTCCCCGCGCCGTCCTACAGCTCACCGCTAACAAGAAGGTCGCTTTCACAGCAGCTCTACACTGAGGCAGGAGAAACACACAGTCAACCATGCTGGGACAAGCCGTGAGACGATTCACCACGTCCGCCGTTCGGTCTTCACACTATGGTGAAGGACCGGGGAAGGTGAGATGGCGGACTTACTTAAATTGAGATGTTTTACCCTCGCGGCCTTGTCTGTGTCCACAGCCTGACGCTAGCTAGCTTCACTTGGAGGTCATGCCCGTCAATTGATATCAGTGTTATTCCAACGCTAGCACCGTTAGCGGGCGTGTGTAACTTCTTGTGCTACACGGCAAGGACATTTTTACAGAGAGGAGAGACATTTGACCGCAGCTCAGCTCATGTGTTCGACCGGGAAGGCGACGCGTTGCTTAGCATTAGCATCGTAGCTCAGTAGTTGTTCACTCTTGGCTTCAAAACATCACTGCCAGCAAGCAGCGTTACAAAACACGAATAAGTCAGATGAGTCTTTCTGAGATGCGCACATACATTAAATGGGCTGCATACACTTTGTAAGGAACAAGTGCATTCAAAGGTTAATACAGTAATGCGCATGTTTATCTCTCAACTGAGTTGTGTTGGACTTCCGGGTGTAACTTCAGGTCACACGCTGGTCCTCAGGACGTTTTGAGATTATTAAGAGGACATGACCTCCAACTTCTTTATGCTCATCATTTACAGATCAACACATTGTTGCCGTGGCTATATCTGATGAAATAAAAAACTTGATCTGAGCAACACAAAATATGGTTCATCTTCTCAATCCGAGATTATCAGAATTTTTTTTTATTGCCATGTTTATTTGCAGATACAGGAAATTGCCTTAGTGTGCACTTTACAAACAACAATATAAAAACAATATCGAACAATATAAACAATATATAAAAACAGCAACAATGTATACACTAAAAGAGTTGTAAAGTGGGGTCTAGTGTTAATGTTGTAAAAGTTTCAATTCTACAAGGAACTATCAATGGTCTCAGTGTGTATTTTAAGAAACTATAATATAATTTACTTTAATACAGCTCTCTTTCTCTTGATAAAATTTCAAGCATTCAAACATACAATTTTCCAACAGACTCATTTAGGAAACTTGGGCTGTGTCCACACTAACTCATTTAAGTTCTAAAGTGCAATAGTTTTTCTGTTTATTCCTGGTGACCAAACTATTGAACTGTTTTTGACCCCCTTTATACAGAGTCTCATATCTGGCCCTGTGTTGGTTTGAGAACACCCGGGTTACCTTTTAGTCTGTAAGAGTGGAAATGGAGACCCTGTTTTTTACATTGTTACTCTCTTTTACTCATCGGCTTGGTTTTCTCATCAGTCAGAATACTAGTTGTACCAGTTCCATCTCATCCTGGATCCAAAAACTGTAATACTTCCCATTTTAATCATTTACTATTTTTTGCAAAAAAATGCAAATATGTAACCTGCTCCCTGTTAACACCAGCACAGGCAGGATCGTACTTCTGATCCTCAGTCAAAATGCACGTCCTGGAGATCACTTTTTTACATTAAAAATACGGATCCAAACAAAAGTAGGAGAGTGAATGTAGCCTCAGTGTCTAATGAGAAACATCTCCTCCAATCCAGCAACATTTACGGGCGGTGTGGCCTAGGGGGTAGAGAGGTCGTGTTCCATTAAGAATGTTGCCGGTTCAAACCCCACTCTTCCCCATCTGCATGCCGAAGTTTCCTTGGCAAGATACTGAACTCCTAAATGGCCCCTCATTAATGTTGAGTGTACTGATTGTAAGTCGCTTTGGACAAAAGCGTCAGCCAAATGATATGAAATGTAATGAATCAAAAAATGGGGACATATAATGTAAAAAATACACTCATTTTAACCTTATCAGATATTGACTTGAGGTTAAATCTAATTTGTACCCTAAGCCCCTTGCTCATTTACAACTAAAATTGTGCTGAGACTTCATATGTAACATGTTCATTGCCAGGCAGACATTTTTACATAATGTCAGAGTAAAGTGTTTTCTACCTTTTTTCCTTTCATCAAAAAAAGTGGTTTAGTCGCGAGTGGTTCACTCAAATGGATTCTCATTACATTTCTTGGAGCTTCACTGCATCATAACACTTTTCTTTCCACAGAACCTTCCATTTTCTGTGGACAACAAGTGGCGACTGCTTGGCATGATGGTGGTGTTCTTCGGCAGCGGCTTTGCATTCCCCTTCCTTGTTGTCAGACACCAGATCCTGAAGAAGTAAAATGGCCCAGTCCTGTGATTCTGCCCACAAGGTAATTATAACTGTCATATTGATATTGCATATCTAGTTTCATTAAAATGACAGGATGGTGTGGCATTTACTTCAGCCTTGATTTGAAAACCTGCTCTCCGCCTCTTCAGATTTCTTGCAGTGGCGTATCTTTAAATAAATTACCTGTATGTCCCGTGGCGAAGCCGTAAAATGTCACATGGGCTCATATTGCTGGTGTGTTTAGATGAGCACGTGCTTTCGCAATCCGATGTGACAGTTTAGTGCAGATATTGATCTGTATCAGGTGGGACCAGGTCAGAGTTGTTGTCACATTTATCTTCATTTCTGTTTGCTCAGAAATTGCTTTTCTGTCATCAGGCGTGTGCAAGGCATTTTATCATTTTTTGTCCTATTTTCTTGTTCTCCCTGCAGGTCGTCACCTGGAACATATTTATCCATCAAGAGTTCTGTCCCTGCAGAAGAATGGGAATCTCTTATTTTTCTTTGTAAATAAAGTTTCCTCAAATATGCACACGTCTGTTTTGATTCCTTGGACAATAGCGACATTTTGAGTTGCAGATTAAGCAGAATAGCATCTTTTTATTGTAGCCAGTCTTTCAGTATTTAAGTATGGGCTGAATGTGGGCCATTGTATTCAATGTGACTTTATGTCCATAAATTATGATGCCCCAGATTCCTAAATGCTTTCACTTAATAAAAAAATAAACTATAACCGTGCCCTCATTCAATAAGGTAGAAGCTCCCCAAAGATATGTAGATAAATGGTTGGCCTGTTTTTCTAATGTATTGTAAAGCAGTAGGTTAAGTTGGGAATTTAAATAGATATATTCAAACCATCTGTTTTCAGCAGAAGAAGCAAATGAATGAAATGCAGTCGGTGTGAGAGGGCTTGTATTAAAGAATCCAGTCCTTGCTCTTTTAACTCTTCTGATAGTTATTGTTCACCCACTCCAGCTCTGCTCTTCTGCTGAACTCTCCTTATAACCTTTTTTCAGTTCAATTAACCCTGTGCTTCTGGGTATAATTATCCAAGGACAAAGCATTAAAAAAGTGTGTCTGCACAGTTGTTGAGGAAGGGTAATATAAAAGTTAAGAGCTGTTCTTTTCAGGTCTGCGTCTCGCCTGGAGTCATTTTTAGAAGTCTGATAAGGATAGTTTCCATTTTCTCTTTTTGTATAGCAGAAAAAAAAGGCTGCACAGAGGCATGTGGGGACAAGTCTTAAAGTTATGAGATATAACCTGGTGTACCCTCTTTTGTGACCCCCCTCACTCAGATTTCCACACACAACACTTGGTGACTTGTAAACCTGCCAGGTGCTTTTGTGTTCCCTTGCATTTGTAATGATGTTACACTGTCTGCGCCTCTGGGCTCCGTGGATGGAGGAGCATTCGGGTCGTGCAGCCATTGCTAGGTGGTGATAAAGTTATGAGACGTTTAATGGGGTCAACAAGTGGGAGCCGATATTTCATAGTTGTGCTGAAATTGACTGCACTTAGAATAAGTCGACCTTTGTTGGTTGCTCAAGGGTAGAGAGAGGCAACACAAAGCTACCCCAGCTTTCTTGACTCATGCACTCTGCACACAAACATACATCACTGACTAATATAGAAGTCTCATTAGCACTTACAGACGTTCCTCTTTAACAGACGCCTTGAGGTGATAATGCAACTCAAGACACAAGGTCAGGTGTAGCAGCATGTGTTAGCTGGGGGAATGAGAAATCCTCCATCATTCGGCGATGCACGTCATTGTCATTCTGCTCATTCTGATATCCGAGTAGGTTTTCTGTTTATCAAGGGAAAATGCTCAGTCCCACGCCCCCCCCCCCCCCCCCCCCTGAATAACAATGCTTTCACTGAATGGTCCAGCAATTGCGGTGAAGTGCGCAGGCCCGTGATAGTTGATGTCCTCCAGCTCCTGACATGAGCCATACTTCATGATGACTCCTCAGGGCGCGTCTCAAACATCACTTTTCCCCCGGTCGCAGTGAAAGGACGTCCTCTCGAGTGCCGCTAGACACAAATAGGCTTTGTTGAAGTGGATACTCCAAGTCCATGTTTTGAATATCAAACACTTGCCCCCCGGCTTTAATTATTTTTTTGTCCTTAAGAAGCACATAACTCTGTCCTGTAGGTTACTTTGGTTCCAGTTTGTTGCAGTAGTAATACAAATTTGAAAGCTCGAATTGGGCACTTTTGGGCTCTGAACTCCTCTAACAACATGGTGCCGACCGAGAAGAACCACCAGCAGCTCCTTTACATTTTCATAAACGGTTCACTTGGGTGCTACAGTACGCTGCAGCCCTCAGAGTGCTAATTTAGGAATGCCGGGTTTTTTTTGCAAAAAAGAAAAGGGTATTATAAAAATACATTTTCTTTCCCTGAGAGCACAGAGTTAGACATAGATTGACACTTTGAGAGATCAGGTCTGAGAGGAGTGTCACATTGTCCTGGAATCCGAGTGTAAGAAACATGCACCAAGCAGTGGGTACTTTATGTCACCATAAATGTTTGATCTATTCTTTGCCATAATGCACTCTAAATGGGGCTTTTAAGAGTCCTGGTTGATGCTAAGCTCCAGCAGTGAGGACCAATTAGATGGAAGCGCTGTTATCTGGAGAAGGACCAAGCTGCAGTGCAGTATTTTAAAAAAGTACATAAGGGTAGAGTGTGACAGAAGAGGGTGTCTTGCAGGAGGGTGCCCACGGTGGGGCTACATCACATATTTTAAGATGGGGTCGCCAAATACCGTCATCTGCTGTGTGGGACTTTGAGCGGTTGCAGGAGCGGAGCAGAGGGGGAGACAGAAGAGGAATACATTACAGGAGGATTACGCACCCGGCATGTCAAGTCTACTGCAGGAGTTCGTCATGCTGGAGGTGGAGGGCGTGAGAGAGAGGGGGAGAGAGAGAGAGAGAGAGAGGGGGAAGGAGTGCTATGGTGTGTGTCTGGTTTTTCCTCAGCTTACACTTTCATTATAGACAATATCCGGTAAATTCATTATTCTTATTGTCTTCCTTTACGTCCCCTGGTGCCCACGTCCCTAATTAAAAACAAAGTGAAGTCATTAAAGATCAATTCTATACCAGCTTATCACCGTTCAGTGATAGCTTAACTCCATGCCGATAAAGAATGAATAGGTTACCCACAATTACTGAGTTGCACACAGCTATAAAAAAACGTAAAAGCCTCTTTGTTTTTCACTATATAATAAAATCACTTTTCATTTGCCCCTTTTATCCGACAAAGAAAAATCGTTTTATACGATCTTTCAGATATGCAAATCACCTTATTTGCAGGATTTGTGGCCGTTCAGTGCAGCCCTCTGTAGGCTGCTCAATAATAGACTTTTCTGCATCTCACGTGTGGAATCTAATTATAGACTCATTTGCACTTCACAGGAAAAGATCTCAGGCTTAGCTTGGTGTAAAGCATGCACAGCCATCTAATAAAAAGTCTATTTCATTTAATCCCCTCAGTCAGAGCCACAATTTGCATCCAGCTAAAATATATAACAGTCGAACAATTATATCTGTAATCGTTATGTGAGCGGACTTGCTGGTGATTGATGGTTATATAAACATTACCTTCCACTAAATTACCGTTCTGGAGGAGTTGCATGAACTGTAAATGTGGACTTTTCGTGCAGCCACCTTCCCCTTAGCCAGCCAATCATTGTTTTGCATCCATAACAGGGCACCGGCCCATCATGATGTGTGATGACAACAAGAGGTAAAAGCAGATGTGTCCAGTCCCTGACACTGCACTCAAACTGTCAGTCAATAAAGTTTCAAGGACACGCTGCAGCTCCCAAGTTTCCTGCTAAGCCTGGTATCTCCCCATGTCTATACCTTCTCTGTTTACCGCGCGCTACCTCAAAGATGCTGACTTGTGGAGAAGTGCGGAACTGTCAATGCAGGAAGATGAAGTGTACGTGCACCGCCCACTTCGTCAGAGCAGGGCTCGACTGCCTCAGCCAGGAACTCTACACAATTAGTCGAAGAACCTCCAGGGGGTGGCTGCTCATAGGAGATGAATGCTCGCAGGATACCAACTCGGCTCATGCATGTGTGTATGTGTGTATGTGTGTATGTGTAGATTTTAGTTTGTTGCAGAGGGAACCGAAGAAGTGCAGCAAGAGAGACTTTAACATTTGATGGCCTTGGAAAATGCACTGTCAAGCAGTGATGGGATGCATCAAAGTACGTCATTACTGTACATATTTCTGTGTACTTTTCCTTAGTAGATTGGCCTCTGATATTTTTCACTTTTACTCCATTTCATATACCAGCAAATTTAACCTTCAGCAAGCACTGGTGAAGAAACATATGAAATGGAGGAATAAGTTCAGATAAGATCAGATGTACCTATATTGATCCTTCGTAGAGGACATTCAAAATTCAGGTGCGACCACTGCTATAATGATTTAGTAGAGCATTGCATATAGGATACACTTGGCAAGTACTTTTACTTTCTATTTACAAGCAAGTACTTATGTGCTGTTACTCAATTAGAAGGGTATATTTGGTACTTTTACAATACATTTTTGTCTCTTTATTTTTACTTTTACTTAACGAAAGAGTTCTTCCTCTAAATCCAAATATATTAAAAGCCACAGAGTCAGAAATCCCATCTTATGACAGGATATTATATGATCAGTCAATTATGATTCATTAATGTTGCAAAACCTTTGCTGAGACAAAAATACATGCACTTATCCACCTGCCTTCTTTTTTCGATCTGCAGCAGATCACAAAGAGGTTGTAAAGCCACAGTAGGATGAAAAAAACCTGTCATGTGTCACTTAAGGGTTTTTGCACATTCAGTTTGATATGAGACCTGGTAGGGACCCCGAACGAGATCTGAAAAATGGCATAATCTCTACATCCCCCTCCTGCCCACTCCAGAGCCCAGAGCATGTCTTCAGTTAAATAATGTAACACGACTCACTGCCGGAGTTAATAGCAGCAAGTTTCAGGGTGAAAAAGTTTTCATTTAAAAATAATCATACCCACTCCAGTCCATGCCTCCCCCACTCCCAGCCTTATGTTAATGCACCTTGAGAGAGCATGTGCATTTTTTTCCTCTCTCACTTCATACAATATGCAGCGCATTTTAAAACTTAGCTCCGTGCCCACTCAATGGAGAGCATAGATTCTCATCTTCCATTTCACCAGCTGTCTTTTCATAAATTACTTCTTGGCATAAAAAACAGATCCATCTAAATAAAGATGTTTAGAGAAGTTTATAATCTGTGAGTGTGTGTTGTTTGCTTTGCAAGCCTCCTGTAATCGATTCCGATTCCTCACAGCAAGAAGAGGCTCTAAATGAATCTAGGTGTGAATGGAGAGAGTGAATGCTTGTTAGTGTCTGAGGCCCTGTGATAGGCTGGATATATGACGTCTTGCCCAATGTCAGCTATGGCCTCCAGCTTCCCCCGTGACCCTCAAAAAGACAAGCGCCATAGATAATGGAAGGATGGATAGATTTTCATGATCTAGAACTAGCTAATATATGGCCTGCTGTCTCAGGCTCTTCTTAAATCTCATTAGTCAGGTTTTTCATGACAATAACATCCATATAGATACTACATATAAATGTCAATGGGTTTATTCACTGAAACAAACCTCTCCCGGTGTCACCAGGGCTGTGCTGGCTGGGTTCCTTGTGATCTAAACAGACATGAAATATAACAGTGAAAGATGTTTCTCTCTAATGAAGCATCATTTAAAGGCGTCGGTATACAGTGCAAATGTAGTGTGGGAATACAGTGTGACAATGTGAAACTACTAAAGATGGAAATTGAGAGGGATGGCAGGAAAGAAATAAAAGGGGGTGCAGTTGATCATTTGTTGTTGTTGTTTTCTCTTGCCGTGAGTTTTCTTCTCCCCCGCGGAGAGAAAGTATTTGAACCTTTTCTGGGCCAGAGAGTGTGTGTGTGTTGCTCTTCAGTGGTCTCTCTCTCTCTCTCTGTAGAGATTCAACCCATGGTATTTCACACACCGAGAGCCATCCGCACACAAACCTGCATATTCACAAGCACATTTACACACACACACACACACAAACACACACACACACACACGTAATCCCCAAAACAGATGCACAAATATTGTTCAAGCACAAATCCAGGGGAACACCACTGAAATATGTATACAGTTCTTATACAAGCACGCACTCCTACACAGACACACACCCACACAAATCCATGAGTGCAAACAAGCTGTGTGTTAGAATATTTCATATTCTTGTTTAAAGGTTCAGACAAACTCAATTTCTGAGACAACATCTGTCTTAGGTAAAGTTGCATAAATTAAGAGAGAGAACTAAGCAGAATAAATTCCACTGTTGTGCAATCATCAGCAGCTCAGCGCGCCATGTCTGCAAGGTCGTCCATCTTCATTTTGCACATACACATATATGTTTATTTAAATGTTTGTACTGACTCTACCTCTGCAGACAGCTGGACAGAGGACAGACAGAGACATATCGATGGATGTACAGTACAGAGCAGGAAACGTGTCTCCATCATGGTGCCCCATTGGGAACAAAAACTGTCCTGAAGTCTTGGAGTCAGCACTTCTATAGTATTTGCAGCTTTGTTTACCATGATTTCTAATGTAGATCTGCAGTGGTCTCCCAGGACAGAGATCCAGAGGTACAGAGGTAGAGATGCTGTGCAGTGGTGCACTGTTGTGTTGCCGCTCGGCAGCCTGATAGCTCCCCCATCTGGACCAGGTGAAAGCATCAGGCTGTAACATGGAATGAAGTCAGGCAGACTTGAAATGCTTGTCAGGTTCAAGGTTACAGCAGCTGCTTAAAGACAAAACTGCTCTGCTGGAGTTCCGCTTTATCCATGTTATTTACACAGCCTTTCAGTGGTTTTCCTCTACTTAACGCGTTTGCTTTGTTTGTCACAGATTCATATCAGTGATAAATAAATCTGGGCAGGTCAAACTTTGACAAAGTCATTCTGTAAAGCTCAGAGCAGCAGCACAGTGCGAATCCATACAAACACAATTTGATCTCACTTAGTTTTTGTCGGAGTGTTTGCTCAGAGTGCGGGATGCAGCAATAATTGTTTCCTCTGAACGCAGGAACAGAGCGCCAACAGAGACACAATACAAGTCACAAAGGCAGGGCCGACTGTTCAGGGGAAACATGACTGAAAGGCTTGTGCCTCGCAGAGACAGGGAGGGAGGAGCGGGCCAGAGGAAGGCACAGGGCGCTCTGAATGCTTTGTTTCCCTGTGGACTTTGTCTCTTTCAGGACGTTCTTTGGACATCACAGATGTTTGGATGAAAACGAGTGGGCACAGTTCAGGTTGGCCCGGGTTCAGTCGGGTCTGTGAATGGCGCCTTTCAAAGCCACTGCTGAACCACATGGTGCCCAGGACCTCAGCCCCACAGCCACTCAGCCTCCATACTTCAAACACAACAGGATCAAACATTTTCTTTATCCTTTTGGATCCTATATTGGAAAAAGGATCTGTTGTACATATTAGAAGTGATTTTGAATTCATGGCTGAATGACACGGAAGGAATCACAGATAGACAAATTGAATTACCTTTCACAGGATACAGACGGCTTCTAAGTTCTGACGGTATTCATCACAGTGAGGTTTACATCGACGACACGCTTCCGACTTTTAACCTAATTCGGATTAGAAGATTATTTTGATAATTATTCTTTGCTAATGGAATATTCTTGATTATGATGTTTAGCAGTTTGTAACTGCTGTATGTTCTGATGCTGCAAAATGATTCGAGAAATTAGTTAGCACGATTACAAAACATTTCGTGAAGGGGTGGGGCGGGACCCAAAAAGGAATTTTGGAGAAGATCCAGAGCGGCCCTTTTTATGACATTCTGTTTAGGGTAATCGGAAAATGTTGTTTAGATGTTAGTGTCTCAGTCTGAAACTGTCTTGATAGGGTTAATACTGGGATATGGCTGTCCATATAATCACAAAATCTTTAAACTTGTCGCCAAAAAAGTGACAATCACTCATTTGCCCTTGACATCTTTGCCCCTGTAGAGACACAAGATACAGAATCAGAAGAGCCCCTTCACTGTTGTTTTAGTTTGTGCTGATCTACACAAACAAATCTATCCTACCGCTCCGTGGCCTTTTGACTCTGAACGAAGAGGTCAAGATATCCAATTAACCAGAGAGGTTGAAGTGGACGCTCCACCGGCTGGTCCAATCACAGGAGGTGTGTCGGTTAATTTGGTGGACAAAGTCGGGGGAGCAGGTCGCCACTTAGGGAAATCGAGGTGAAGGAGAAGGGATGGATGAGAGGAAGCGTGATAAGGACTGAGAGAAGACTTCTGTCCCCTGACAGCTCATCCTGCATAGTAAATTAGGAATGAAACAAAAACATTTGTTCAACCTGTTCCAAAAGGGATTTTGAATTTGATTTAGTTTGACATATCAGAGGTACAAATTGTTATAAATGTGATGGGGAGCTGCCTTCAGGGGCCGCTCCAATGGAACTACTTGTTTAAATCTTTCAATTTCATAGCACCCACATAAACACACAATCAAAACCATCACTCCTCTACCCCCAGGGAGCGGTCAGATTTCGGAGCTTGCAGAAATGGTATTTACCAAATGAAGTATACACACTCCACATTGGGACTGAAAACCAGTCTCCACCCTGACAAGCAGCCCTGGAAGATGCCTGAGCACATCCACTGTTCCTAAATTCACATACCAACATGCTGACAGCAGTTTTGCCTCAGTCGGCTGAGAAATATTCGCGCCTGCTCTCTCTCTTCATTTCTTTTTTTTTCTATTCTCCTCACTCACCCTGCATCCCGCTATCTCCATTACTTCTTTCAAACTTCGGTTCATGAATCCAAACTGACGGCAGGCGGCCTCCTTTTTTTTATTTGAACTTTGAGAAAAAGTGACTCTGAATAGAACATGTAGCCCTTCGGCTCCTGGGGGGCTTCGAGACTCCAGAGTGTTCCTGAATGGTGCATTTCAAAAGTGGGGAAAGAGAAAAAATATATATTCCAAACAAAGATGGTGAAGAAGTGAGAAAAATATATAAAGTTTGGTAATGGTAACTTTAGGAACCACAGGTGATAAAGTTATTCCAGAAAGTTTGAAACAGAATTTGTATAAACATTTTTTTTATAAGTTTGGCCACACGTTACCGGAATTTCCCCGTTGTTTCATCATTTCCAGTGTTGATGTGATGTATCATTATAACCCCCCTAAAGAAGCCGTTCACAGCAGTATTATCTTGATGCAGTGTCATCATATCATATCATAGAGCGCCCCCATTCTGAATAGATGTTTTCATCTATCCCCTTATGGCTATATCATAATATTTCATTACTTCTGTTTAATTTCCACCAGAATAAACTGAGCAAAATGTCTTTGGCTTAATTCGATGCAGCTATGGTCCTTTAGAGTTTGAAATTAAATTTCACGTACCTTCAAAGTCTGGTAACACAATTAAGTCTCAGTTCTTAGACTTTAAATGTGATTTTTTTTTTTTTTGTCCTGGAGTTTCTTTGTTCCGAACGTCTATTCTTAGAAGTTAATTACATTTTCTGCTGGTGTTGATCAGCAGAATAAAATGAACATTTATGAAACCCACTTTATATCTCTACTCACAGAGCCCATTGTCATACACCTCACTGCAAGGTGAAAAATGATACGTTTGTATTTTTAGCTCAGTGGAATTTGGGTTAGAGCAGAAGTCTATACACATGGCAAATGAAATTAGATCTTTTAGTGTTGATAACATTTTTCTTTGCTTGGTTTTACAGGACAGGTCCTATGTTCTCACTGAACCTCGCATTAAAGAACCCGCTCTCATTGTCACTGAAAATATCAATGGTTCATTAGATCCCAAAGTTCAGGTGAATGGCTCGACTCTCAGGGTAAGAAAAGATGGTCTAATTAAACTTGGTCCCCCACTTCGTTAGTTAACCTCTGACCTCTTCTTTTAATGAGTTCCTCACATGGATCAGGTTTGATTTATACTCCATTTATGCAAGGACACTTACATTTAAAAAATATATTTATATATAAATACGGGTCAGCCCACCACAAGAGTCTCACTCTTAACATAGGGTTATCACAAAGGTTATTAAAGTCTGGAAAAGTGACACAATCAAATATGTCTTAACAATATAATGTAATTATAAGAACTACAGTCAAACATGTTTTCCTCTTTTATTTACATAGAACTGATCAAGTTAAAACAAAAAGAGATTAGAAACAAAAATTTGAAATCCATGAAACCCCCCCGTAGGACATACATATTTTAGAACATGACAGCACTATACATCATCCTTACATCAGTAAATGAATGTACAAGTAAAGCATTGTTATCTTTAAATTCATTAAACAAAGTGGGTTGTTTGTTTCTGTATTTTGGCCCTGTTGTACGTTGGTGACCTGTCCAGGGTGAACCACGTCACTCAACCTCCAGCCACCACCAATTCCCCTCGGATAGATGGACATATGGATGGATGGATAAAGCAAAGTGCTCTGGTTACAGCAGGTGAATTTACTTTTTATTGAATTTTGAGAGAGCATAAAAACGAACACAAACAGACCGACTATAAAACAAGGAAGGACTGACAACACACACGTATACAGCTGGAGAAGGACGACTAAGACATAAACAAGAAAAAAGTGAAAATCGAAAATTCTCTCAAATAAAAGAACCAAAGAGGCTGTGTTTTAATGGGACAAAGCAGCAGATGCATATGTGTGTGAGTGTTTAAGAGAGTATTTAGATAGAGGGGCTATTCCATGGATTTGTCCTAAGGGGCCGTCAAATAATTTAATGAAGGAATCTTTCTCATATCAAATATAACAGTTCCATCCTCCTCAACAGTGAAACAGAGTTTGTTGTTGAGTTCATATGCCGCCAATCAAGAAAGCATGCCACACTGTGAGTGATGGTACATTACAGGGAATTGTGTCTCTAAGTGTGACAGCATGCAGGTCAAATTTGAATAGTACAGTTCCATCATATCTTTAGAGGTTGGGTAGAGGTAAACACTGTGCATATTGACGTTGAGTATCCAGTACCCAGTTTTTTTTTATGGAGCCTCCTCAGTGACCATGCGGGAGTGAAGCAAAGAGAATAAGCAACGATGGGATAGGAAATTCTGAATCAAATCTGCATTATCAGCTGCATGAGGTAAGAGAAGTAGGATGTGGTGGCAAGGGAGCAAAATAAATAAAAGAATAGAGTGGGAGAGAAGACCTGCTTATGATATAATGAAAAAAATAATGCATAAATGCTAAGGTTTATCTGTGGAGCACTTCCCCCCCCTGCAAGACAAAAAGCTGAAATATTTGCCCAACATTTTTCCCATCACACGGTGAGATGTTATAAAACATACATGACATGTAGCCAGGAAATTATCATGAGGGAAATGCAACAACTTAAACTCCATGAAATTGTACCACATAATGCTTTTAAGAACTGTGCTCTCGCTCTAAGAGGACCAAATGGCTGCTTGAGAGACAGGGGGGGGGGAAACGACCAACTGAGGCAGAAACGCATGGAGGGGTGGAGGGAGAGAGGGGAGTCTGGAAGCGAAAGAATAGACTTGCTCCGTCATCTCCATCCAGACACCGTGGGGATTTGGAGTGAGAGACAGTACAGAGTGGCGGAGAGACAAATCGCTTTTCTTGACCTTTCGGTGAATGGCTACATGCAGGAATAATCCACCGGGGGGGGGGGGGGCGACTAGAATATTGTGGGTTTCACTTTCGCTGCAGAGAATTGCTCCTCCAATCTTTGTGGAGGCCTGGAGTTCTGCGTGTTTGTTGGTGTTTGATTCCTCACTGTGAGGATTCCAGTTAAAAAGTCACTGTGTGCCGAGTGAGTGCTCAGATATGTTTACATTTCTTCACGCCGGATCAAAAAACATAAAAAAACTAAAATCTTCCTTTCCGGGGCTTCAGGGTAACTTCTTCCCTCCCAGCTACCAGTTAATTGAAGTCTCGAACAGTGAGATTTCCATTTGATGGGCCTTCATTAAATTCTAACTAGTGCCAAAAGTCTCCTCCTTTGTTTCAAAAGTCTCTTCTCTGCACTTTGTGCCGTACAGAACATGCAGGATATGGCCTGTGGTGATGTGCACACAGCGTCGCAGCATTATGGGCCCTTAACTCTTTCATCTGCTACAGCAAAGAAGCTAGCATGATGGACTAGTAACCTCTGGTGCCTGTCACTGTAGTGTGCACTGCACCCTGATCTACATCGTTCAGGACTTTAAGTACTACTTCAAGCCCTGAACAATTACTGGCTGCTTGACTGTAGTCTGCCGGAGAGAGAACTGAAGATGAATCGGTGCGAAACAGTAGCCTACCATTTCCGCTGGTGAATTATTCATCTCCAACATTACTGCGGCCTGATTTAGGTCTTCCTCTGGATTGCTTAATTCACTTTCACCTATAATTTTCAAACAGTCAACACGAGTGCTCTCAAACTTTTCCGTGGGTCCAATTTAGAGTTCAGTGTAAAACATTTTTTTGCATTATTACAAACAGGTAACTGACTGTCAGTGTTCATCAGCGTTTGTTTGTCTGTTAGTTAGCAGCATTACACACAATAACTGGATTGTTAAACTTAATGGAAGGATACGTTATGGGTCCGGAGAGAAGCCATTCAAGTTTAGTGCAGATTAGGAATTTCTTTTCACTTTGGTTAATATGGTGGGATCAGTGGAAGGATAGGATATGGGTAAAGAGAAAATGAATTACTTTTTTTCATTTACATTATTTTTTTTTAATTTTCATCAATTCCAGAGGGACTAATTCATGGATCTTGATGAAAACAATCAGGACTATTTAGGGGACTCATATCTATGAGTGTGTGAAATTTGGTGCAGCTTGATTGGATTTAAGGGGACTGTTGGGCCTAGACACTCTGTTCAAAGACGCTTGTTTGTTTGTTTGTCAGCAAGAGTAAACATAATCATATGGAAAGGACCCCATTAAAGTTTGTCTCAAAGAGGAGGACTCAGGAATCTTTTGAATCCCTCTCTTTAACGTTGCCAGATATTGCGTATCACATTTTCAAGGCCTTCCCAGGGAATAATTCATGGATCATGGTCGGGGACTCCTCTGTGAGTGTGTAGATCCAAATAAGAATCTGGATTTATTGAACAAAAATGTATTTTTATAAGGAGTATGCGTCTAAGAAATGTGTGGCAAAAAAGGAAAACTTGTGAATTTTGTATTTGATCACTGTCTTTGATAGTGAAAGATATGGAGCCTTCTCTGCTGAGTGCCATTCTAGTCATCTTGAGCATTAGCAACATGCCACTGTTTTCCTCTTCATCCTCACTCGTTCTTTTGCCACTTTTCTTCTTCACCATTTTGGCTCAGACACACTGGATGAATGGGTGCAGTCTGCTTTAAATGGTCCACTCACTTCTGCCCGACCCCACAGCCCCTCACCTGTGTCCTGCTAATGCATCACCTCTAATCGTCATCCCCGCCATGCACATCCAGTCGCTGTGCGGAGGAATCCCTATCAGCCACGCTCTGAATGTAGACCTAATGGGCAACAGCTGACTGGGCAGGAGGCGGCCGGCTATTACCGCACACACAGAGGGATCACGTCTTACTGCGTGTTCCACTGGATCCAACAGGAGAGGCCCCCGGTTGATTCAGGGGCATCTCAACACGCGGACGCATTAATAACTGCCACCAAGCCTGAAATGACTTATGGGGTTGTGGAGAAAACATCATCATTGTCCGCGAACGGTGCACCGTGCGGCACAATCAATTTCAGGAGAGTACAAATACATGCCACTTTATTATTGCAAATAATAAATGAACATTAGGCAGCTGGTAATGCTTCCAATTTGTCTTGTTAATGGCACAAAACACTCGGCGTGAACTCCACCGGAGAGAGTGAGCGTTGGATTTTCTGGCACTTTCCATTAAAAATTGAATTGCAATCAGGGCCGTAATCTGCAGCTCTCACTCTCAGTGGTGCTGAAAAAACAGCCGGCCGCTTCAGTCCCAGTCATAGACACTATAAAATCTACATAGTGACAAATATGACCTGAGTGAGGAGCTGACTGAACGTCCCCCTCAGCCCTGCTTTTGCATTACGTTTTAACAACTAGCTCGGTATGAGCTCACAGCTATGAACTCTATTCGACCTTCCATAACTATATTTACTTGTTCCTCAAACCGGGGACGTCCTTGAATATCCTCTCATCGGGTCACGGGGGTCACGGGCGCCGGGTTGAGCCGTCTGCAGAGTGGAATACCGGAGGAGCCCGGTCGGACTTAGCACACGTTTCCCAGCCCTCACACTCAGCTCTAATGAAACGGATGAATCATTGCTCCGACTGTCCGGAGTTTCACAGAGAGTGACATTAGCAAGAGCCACAATAAAGCTGTACCTCAAATCCACACAGGGGGAAGGGAAGGGACAGGACATTAGGCCCTGCTCTCTGCATAAATTGTGTGTGTGTGTGTGAATGTAAAGGGTGGTGGGTGGTGGGTAGTGGGTAGTGGGGGTGGGATTGTATAGGAAAAGGAGAGAAACTGTACACACACATATACACACACGCGTACACGCACATGCAGCGGGCCTCAGTCCTCCCACGATTCAGTGGCGCGGTAAAGCCCAGACGCTGTAAACAGGATTTATGTCATTTAATTACGCTTTTGTACAATTACCTTTATTTACAGCCGCATGAAGCAGGCAACAGGGAAATGGGGCCTGTGTGAGCCAAACAGAGGGGTCGTAATTTCTGTCCTTTACTTCTCATTGTTCCCAAGATATGGGAACAACACGCCCGAGTATGTAGAGCTACACGCTTTTGTTTGGTAGAGCTGCATATTTACACATACTGCAAATCAGGTCTCATTGTGTTGGGACATTAATTATAATTGGTTAAGGATTACGTCATAGCCATAGTTTCGGGATGGCCAGTTTAAACACATGTAGATTCATACAGATGCAGTTTTTTTCTGTTTTCTTAATACACATGTTTCCTCCCCACCACTGTGCTCTTCATTCGAGAGGAGATGTAAGTCTGTCGTGGTCATTTAATGGTGATGGACTGTATTTTGGGTATTTCTTGCTTCTTTCATAAAACAGCACGAGGGACACTCGCCCCAGCGTTGATGTTACAGTGCCATCTACTGCCCAGTCTGGTTGAAGTCCAGGTTTTGCCTTTGCTTACAAAGAAAATCCATCTTTTTACAACACAGGCTCTTTCTGACGACTGTTTACATCTCCATGTCAAACCCTGAGTCCTCCCGAACAACTGGTGACATTAAACACACACGTCCCAAATCATGCTGCTCTTTGAGGCCTAATATCTAATTAATTATGAAACCACAAATTAACATTATTTTCAGATGAACCACCACAACACTGATAAGAAGAAGTAAATTTAGCGAATGACACTACAATAACCTCCGGAAACAATTTTTTCAGAAGTTGAAGTTTTATTTGAATGGCAGTCTATGGAGCCAGTGAGTTTTTTGCACTTCCATGTTTTTCATTTACAGTCTATGGTCTCATGACTCTGTTCTATTGCAGACTCA
Organism: Platichthys flesus; assembly: GCF_949316205.1. Classification (NCBI taxonomy): domain Eukaryota; kingdom Metazoa; phylum Chordata; class Actinopteri; order Pleuronectiformes; family Pleuronectidae; genus Platichthys; species Platichthys flesus. Next base: position 14,742,228 of record NC_084947.1, read on the forward strand.
CCCAGTGGCGCTGTGACTCTTAGCTCTGCCGTAACTTAGAGAATGATGAGAATCAGTATGATCGGCACAGGTAGACCACACATGCAACTAAAAAAAACACATGCAAATAGATAAAACACCTGCAAATTAAGAAAACAACAACGGAAATGTTTCCAAAACAGTGATGAACCCAGCTGTAGTTCAATGTTTTGTGAAGTTCACAGATGTGTCGTTTTGAAAATGCCTTACATTACATGCACTGAAGGATCAACAACAAAAGGTGTTTTAAGTGCACCAGCTTCATCTTTCAATATTTCGTGTTGACAATAGGTGTCCCTTTCTGTTCTCTGCTTCATTCACAAAAACATCTCTTGTTTTAGAGCTGCAACATCTGACCAGAAGAGGGAGCTTTACCCACACGTTTCCTCTGACTGTGGTGAGACCCAGCACTGAGAACAACATGTCGCAATACCTTTCTGTCAGATTTCCAGAGCTCGCCAACTCAAATAAACTCAAATCAATTCATGATGCATACGGGATTGAAATCAGATGACACCGCTGTCTCTGAAAAGTGCTTCTGTGTCAGTAAAGGCTTCTTGTAAAGACATTTCAAGCTTTGGATCTGTCAACCAACTACTGTCACCTTACTCATATTGTTGTTGACACACAGCATCTGAAACCACAGGCTGTGTGTCGGCCTCCTGAGAATATACGGCTGTTTGCTGTTTCTGTTTGTTTGTTAGGGCCAAATGCCTTTTCCTCAACCCTTTTGAATGGAATGGGACATATAAGCTCAGAAATGCAACAGGCCCCTGAGGCAGCGGGACTGAATGCAGAGCTTCACTTCTTATTATGGTCCTCGTAAAAAGTCTTTTGGACACCCCCGGCCCGGGGAGATGCGTGGAGGATAAGTAGAGTGAAAGAATGAAAGAAGCAAAGAAGGAATGAATGAAACAAAGATTAGAAGTACGATTTGTCAGTCTTACTCTCTATCTATCTATCTATCTATCTATCATCTATCTATCTATCTATCTATCTATCTATCTATCTATCTATCTATCTATCTATCTATCTATCTATCTATCTATCTATCTATCTATCTATCTATCTATCCATTCATCCATCCATCCATCCATCCATCCATTGCTCTATCTCTCTATCTATCCATCTATCTATCTATCTATCTATCTATCTATCTATCTATCTATCTATCTATCTATCTATCTATCTATCTATCTATCTATCTATCTATCTATCTATCTATCTATCTATCTATCCATCCATCCATCCATCCATCCATCCATCCATCCATCCATCCATTGCTCTATCTCTCTATCTATCCATCTATCTATCTATCCATATATCTATATGTCCAACTGTCTGTCTATCTGTCTATTTATCAGCCTTTAAGTTCAAACGAAACATAAATGTAAAAGGGCACTAACTTTCTATGTGGTTCCCTAAAAGCAGCACAGGTCTGAAATAAAAGTGCTACAGTTCAAACTCTGCACTTATGTCTGGATTATAAATTCATAAGCTGCCATTGTTGTGGAAAGTGAGAGAGAGAAGGATGAATGGCCCAACACCACCTCACTCACTGTACGGCTGCTGCAGGCCTCACAGTGTTTTTGGGAAGACAGCTGAGGAAAGGATGGATAAAAATAGTTCCTGTCTGGCCAGTAATGATAAAACCATACCTGCTGATGTGGAAGCTGACTTTCATCTCCTCCGAGGACGAGGAGCCAAGAGCAACATCAAGAACTCGCCGCCTGTTCAATAATGCACCAAACACACAGCTCGAGTGGACAGGAAGCACTTCTTTGCATTGTCTCAAACTCTTCTTTTTGATCTGTGAATGCCAAGGTAAGCCAGAACCAACAGAAGGAGCAGCACAGTGAAACTTAATGCAAGTGCTGTGAACAAATTCTATATTGGGATTACAGGCTCAGCAGCTCTGCAGCTGGAAGACGGAGGTCGGTGATGTGCCTTTGTGTGTGTGCGTCTGTGTGAAAGGTGGTAAGAGCACTAGCTTGTAAAAGCAGCAGATAAAAAGCTCTTTAATTAATTGCAGAGTAAGTTTTGCCCTCTGGCTAAAAAAAGAAGCAATGACTTCTGTTTGTCGAGAGTCCCAGAGAAGATTGCCGCTGGTGAATATACAAGCTCTGTGCTGCAGGGCCTTTTCAAGCTGAAATCTCTCTGAACATCAGTATCAGGATTTTAACAGGGAGTGCCAGAGGCTACAGATTAAGGTACAGCGCTCAATTACTAAAAAGTACTATACTCTAGTCTATTTAGCATATTTTTTATAACGGCATAGTAATTACCTCTAGCAGGGAGGTTATGTTTATGCTCCTATCCACTGGTACATTTGTTGTTTGGTTTGTGTGATTGTCAGCAGGATAACACAAAATCCAAAGCACAAATTTTCACATAACTTGGAGAAACGATGGGACATGTACCAAGAAAGAACTCATTGCATTTTAGAGTGGATCCAAACAAAAGGGATGAATACGTTTTTTTACTTTCTTTCATATTGCACGATTTGTGTGTTTTTACACAATAACTGATGGATCTTGATTTAAAAAAAGATTAATGTAAGGCATGTTTAGGGGTTTGATATTTACAAGTGTGTGAAAAACAATAATCTGGATCTAGAGACTGTGGTTTCATAAGGGGGCTGGTGTGCCTTGGTGGAGGTATACGCACTCTCTGAATACCATTCTAGTTTGTTTGTGTTGTGTTTGTCTGGAGGATTATGCAAAGACTACAGATTTCTTGAGACTAGTGGAATGATGGGACGTGGGCCAGGAAAGAACTTATTACATTTGGCACTGAACCAGACACAGAGGCGGATCCTTGATTTTTTTTAACATTGCAATTCTTTTATATTTTTTGCCCATTTCCCAGGGTTTGATGAAAAAGATCTGACATTCTTAGGGATCTGACTTGATGGAATTTAAGGGAACTGTTGGGCCTTGGCGTAGGTATGTGTTATGTCTACTATTTGGGTCAGGGAAGACAAGAGCAAGTTGTAAGATGAACAGAAAAGCAGTGGGAGCTGCTTCATGTTAAATAAAAGTGATATTTCGTTCCCGTTCCTGCTGGAAACTGCTGGGTTAAGTGCAGAAGATGAATATCTTACTGCTTCTAATGGCTTGTCCTAGATTTCCCCACCTGCAGCGCCCTTATTTTCCACCGTGGTGTCTCATCCACCATCGCTCTCCCACTTAACACAAAACAAAGCTTCCTGCAGTGTTACTCCAGGCGGCCCATGGGAGTTGCTCTGCAGAGGCCTGACTTCATCACATTGTGAGTAAAACACTTTCCACGACATCCATTCCAGGGAGAGGATTATGTCAAAAAAGATAGCAGGCGCTGCACCTCTCTAGCCTCCGAGCACATTGCTGATTTATAATACAATCTATTTAAATTTGAGTTGCATTATTCATGGGAGAATGTACTTTTTTTCTGAGGGATAATTTGCAGGTTATCAAGCCACTGAATGATATCAAGAGCTTCACGAAGAAACCAGAGTGGTATAATCAGTTTGTGATATACCGCCGCTGCTGAAGGGATCAGAGTAAATTCTGTTGCCAGACTTAGAGTCGGTGTCTGTGTTATCAGCAGCTACTGTCATACTGTCACAAGCAGCTGTGTAAACTGTATCTCCTGGCATGAACCGGTCGCTTGATTTCACACTGGCCCCCACCTACTTCCTGCCATGGCAGCTTTGGGGAAATATAAGGCAGCAGTGCAAAGAATGAACTTTATTTTAGGAATGAGGTGTTAATATTTGTTTCACTTACACATCGTTTTTTGCCAAATATTTTTACCATTGTCTTTTGTTTACTTGTACTCTCATGTACTGTATGTGGTTCCAAAACTGACAATAAATAGTGAAAAATTATTTTTCTCTTTCCCTCTGCACTTCTAGCCCAATGTGCATGAGCGTATGCATGCTTCTCTTTGCCACTGAACAGAGCAGAACATTTGAGCGGCTGTGGCTCAGGAGGTAAAGCTAACCAGAAAGTTAGCAGCTCCTCCATTATGCATTTATGTGTCTTTGGGCAAGATACTGTGTGATACTCTATCTCAAAACTCTACTGTTAAGCACATTGAGTGGCTGTCTAGAAAAACAGACTAGTAAATGGACCATTCACATTTAATGACAGTACTAACAAAAATGGGAGATTGTAAACAGAATAAGGACATTTTTCATTCTATATACTAAATTCTGTTTATATTCCTTTCGTTTGCCGAGACGTCGTTCACAAGCAAAGGAAGGAGTATGTTATCCATCATTACATTTAATTTAAGGGTACTTGAGCGCCAGTGAGGTCAAAGTCCTTGTAAAGACTCTTATCAACCACTGTAAATCACTTGTAACCGACATTGAAACAGACTTACAGTATTGAGAGTTTGGAAGCAGTGCTGTGTAAAAATATTGATACCAATCTCACAGATCCAGAGAATCCTGTGAAAATCCCTAACCACCCAGCTGGGGTGTCTGAGACCTCAGAACTAATGCTTCCTTTGTTTTCTGAAAATCTGATTTTAAATTAATATAAATTGGAAATGTCCAGCTCTTTCAAGATACTGAACCCCAATGAGCCGGATGGCATAGGAAAAGCACACTGTAGTAGTGTTGTATATGAAACTGCTTTCATTAACAAAAATCACCGTTTCAAAGTTCTAAGTAAATTTTCTAAAAACAACATCAGTAGACTCGATCTTCTTTGGCTAAAAAAAATAGGCAAACAGAAATAACTGTGTATCATGAAAGTATCACATGAGATGGAAATAAATGATCACACACACCCACCCACACGCACACACAAACACATTCTACCGTGTACACAGCAGCTGCGGGGTGCCAGATCAAGCAGAATTAAACAACATTACACCTCAGGGTTGAACTGTGGGCAGGTTACACAGGTGATTGTAAAACACAGTGAGCCTAAGTGATGGATTTGCTGAACATGGCACAGATCAATAAAGACATGGTGTGTGTGCAGCCGGTTTGTTGGCCACAAGAGGTTTCCTGTAATGATGATGACATTTACATCTCTGTCTCGTCTCTGTCTCTCTTCACTCAACAAATATGGAGACAAGTGGGCCCGTACGTATATAGATATGTCCATGCAAATATGCCACTAAATTTTGATATGCACTCATTACAGCTGTGTGTGGAGACATGAGGAAGTGGTATTGCCTTAAGTTGTGGCAGAAGCCCGTCTGCTTCTAGTGTATGAGTGAGATGGTAAAAGTAACCTCACACACACACACACACACACAGTTATGTCTCTGACTTTAGAGGACATTACATTGACTTAAATTAATTTCCTGGAGACTCTCATCTTAATCCCATTTGCTACTTGCCCAACCTGAACCTTAAACTACACTTAACCTCAGCCTAACCTTGACTTAAAGTTAACCTTAATCTACACTTAAAACATGTCTTCACCTTAAAATTTAAGATTTAGGTGATAGGGATTTGCTTATTTGTCCTGATAAGGAGGACATATCCCTACAATGTGACTGCACAAACACATTTAGGTCCCCACAACATGATTAATACCTGAAATAACACAAGGGCAGATTGAGGAACAAATTTATGTAAATTTGTATTTATCACTGGTGCCTGCTATTAACCTGTCTGCCTATAATGGGCTGTTTTTCTAGCCTGTGTTAATGCTCCAGATCTACTTTGGAATTATTCCTTGTCATTATTGAGCCCTCTTCAAACACATACTGTCACTTTTTTTATAGTTTGTTTGCTGGAGATATTGTGCAAAGCTTTATACAAACACTCTATGGTGCAAAGGGTAGTGAGAACAAATTTGAGTTCATCCTACCTGGTTTATCTGCAATGAAGATTTTGCAGTCAATATTTTTCTTAAAATGAAACCGAATTAGCCTGTTTACTCTGCTTTATGTCAGTTTGAATTATTTACTGAACAGATGATATTTTTTCATACATTACATGTCGGCTATTTCAGATGTTTGTTAAAGCTCACAACTTTTCAAAATAAGAGCTCTATAATTCAGCTAGATATAAAGCATGATAGCAATGCCATGAATACTGTGCTATGTAGAAAACTTGCTGTTGATGTTATTCTAGGAATGTTGTTGCCATGACAAAGATCAGTGAATGGCTGTGTCAGTCCAATATGCTGATGTAAACATGATCATATCATCAAAATGATCAGGCGGCAATTGTTTGACCCAGTTTGACCAAGTTTTTGTCACTGATGAGGTCATGGAAGAAGATATGTCCAACTCAGTTCAACACAGACTGACAGTTACAACCCTGCCCTGCCCCCACTGGCTGCCACAGAGCGCTGGTTGCCTGTTTATTCAAATTTCATCAATATTGAACGTATCTCATCTCCAAATCTCACCAAACTCAGTACTGCCGTTAGCTGGACCTCGATCAACAAGATAAGACGAACTGTTCTTGAGATGTATGTTTCACAGACAGACGTAAGTGGAATAAGTATGGTATAACCTATGTTTACATATGTAGAAAGCTCCAGAAGGATTATATTTGCACGTTTATTTCTTTGAATTGCATGCAAATAGGCTTTGGCACAAAGTACAAAATGACTGTTATGTGAAATGTGGCACACAAACACAGTCTGTGCTCACATGTGCCAGTAGCACGGCTGTAACTACACTTTCTCTCCCCCATATGTGTAAGAATAATGTTATGAGCACAACATATGTGTCGGAGAGGCGCGGGAACACAGACTGTTGTCCTCTCCTCTGAATGGGAGAAAGCAGCACGCTGCTGTGACAGCACTGAACATGTCTTTGGGGATCCTACATTATTTACAATGTGCCTTCATGTGGCCCCGATGAGACATGACAGGAGCCACAGGAAGCTCATGAATTAATCAGAGCAGCCTAAAAGCACAAGGGAGGGTGCAGGGTGATGGGGAGGCCTGAGGAGACAGCAGAGTGCTAAGGCTGCAGATTGCTGCGCACATATTGCAGAGGCCTGAGGGGCCCGAGAGAGGTGAGGCAGGGAGGATGGGACACGCAGAGATGAGATGCAGGAAAGAAGACTGTTGAGGAAGTAGAGCGAAGGTGCGACAGGGAGAGAGTAAGAAAACAGCAAACAGGATTGGAAAAAATACTCGTAGGTGGTTGTGATTAGAACGAGATAATACGAGGGTATGCTCAAAGAGAAACAGTGGTCTTAATTTAGCCTAAGAGACATTAATTCCTTCCTGATGCATGTAAAACACAGGAGCTAAAATGATGTCATGCATTCAGTGGACGGTTAGTGGGGTGTGTGATGTCTCAGCTGTTGCTCAGATAGGCCGGGCAGTGAGCAGCTTCTGGTGTCAGCATGTCTGCATGTCCAGACAAACGGGATAACCTCATTTAGACTGTGACTCATCACCCTGCAAACCCATACACCGACAGTGGCAGTGGCCATTAAGTCTCAGACGATAATACGCTTATTGTTTCAGTAAAGTGATAAAGATTTGACAAATGGCTATTGGGGTCAAAGATATGTGTCGAAGTGGGATGGATGATTAATTTCCTGCAGATATTTAAACCAATGCGTTTATTGCACTGTGTGCATGTTGAATGTTTATACTCACATAAATGTTACCATTTAGGATCAACTCATCAGAATGAATTATAAACACACACACACACATGCACGCGTCATGTCTGTATCACTTCAGAGGACATTGCATTGACTTGCATTCATTTCCTGGACAGTTTCTCTCCCTAACCTTAACATCAAACTGAACCTGAACCTAAACCTAAACCTTAAACATGTCTTTGTCTTCAGTTTCTGTGAGTTACATTATGTGGACTTCCTTTTTGTCCCCTTAAGGAAGACAAGTCCCCATAATGTAGCTGTTTTGACTTAGGTCCCAACAACATCCGTAATACCTGAACCACACACACAGAAACACACACACACACGAAATGTGTTTTATGAGTCTGATATTTGTAAGTAACTTTTTACAGGAAGTGCTCCTAACGACAACCCCTTTCATTGGCCCCCAGGGGGCTGCTGTCCATCTCTTGTGGCAACCCCAGACGGGAAAGGAACCGCCCAGCCCGTCGGTGCCAGGGTGATATCATCTGATGATCAACCTCAAACATGGGCGCTGAGCCACGCAGTGCATTTTCATATAGTGGAAGCTCTTCATCCTTCACTTTCCTCCTTTTATATACAGGGATTTTTTTTTCTTTCCCTGCAAATATTGATCCTGCAGAAGAAGTGAAATTAGCTTGTCATATAAAATGGGAAGTTGTGGGCGTTATACATCTGAGCGGGAGCCAAGTAAATTAAGCGTATTAACTTGAATCAGTAAAACCTTTTTTCTTTTCAACCTCGAGCTGAATGTATCTACTCTTATTGATGCAGTCCATTAGTGGTAATAGTAGTCTGTCTGTGGAGTATCAGTTGTCATTCTACTTGTGCTTGAGTGCTCTTAATTCCCTCCAGAGCCCATCTGGACAAGCATCTTCACCAAATGACAAGGCAGTTGATAATCCAGAGGTACGCACAACGAATGGTGGACATGAACGCCATCTTCTCAATTAATCCTGAATCAACATCCCGATTCCTAAATATTTTGCAACATACTAAGTATTGAATCCATTGACAAGAATTTCATCAACATGGATCAATACAGCGTACAAAATTAGTACACAAAAAAAAGTCTAAAACCATCTAAAAATAAATATGCAGTGGATTTGTGATCACTGCAGCCTTGACATGCAACACTTAAACTTTTTTTTCCCTCTTCCAACACATAATCATTAAGAAACTAGAATGGCACTTAGTAGAGTACATACCTTTCCAAGAACCAGCAGTCCCATTAAGAAATCACATTTTGATTCACTAGATCCAGATTTGTATTTGGATCTGCACCAAATTGCACAAACTAATCATCAGTCCACCCAACATACCTTTTTCGAGCCATCAAATATTCTCTGAGAAATCAAGGGAAATGTTGAAAAAACTTGAAATGTTAAATAAAGTGAAAAAAGATTCCTATCTCTGCCCCCTGATACTGATCTGCACCAACATCTAATGGGCTCCTCCTTTGGCTCATCCCTACATCAAGTTCCATGGAAATCCATTTGCTTGTTTTTGTATAATCTTGCTAAAGTAAACAGACCAACCAGCAAACAAACAGACTGGGATAACAACATAACCTCTAATTGAATAAAGTACAGTCTGGAGGCTGAAGTCGGAAACAATTGATAATATAGTTTCCAAATCAGCTTGTTGATAAATTACTGTCTTTATTGTCTATGTATGTGTGTGTGTGTGTAATAAATCTATGAACTAAAAGTTGATTTTGTTATCCCTCAGTTTGCAGCTGCATGTTTTCTGTGTGTGTCCATTGTTTGTGTGTGTGTGTGTATGTGTGTTTGTTCGTGTGTGTGTGTGTGTGTGTGTGTGTGTGTCTGGATATAAAGAGACAGTATAGGTACGTCTTCCAGAGCACAGAGAAATAGACAATGCTAATTTATCTATTGCCTCAACATTAAGTAAGTGTTGTTTTTTACTTTTTGTACTCTCTGGTGCTATCTTGTGTAAATAATACATTTACGTAGATAAACTGCTACCGTTGTACAGTATATGAGATGAATAATGCAGGAACATTGTGAATTATACTCACATCCGCTTGCCCACTGAAAAGAGAAAAAAAGAAAGTGAAAAACAGCCCTCTACACCACAGCGAAAGTAAGAGCTTTCTCCCAGTTGGTCTGTGTCTGGCTGCCAGTGTGAATGAATGATCGAGTGAGTGAGAGTGCAGGGACAAAAAGAATACATAAAGAAAAGAATGAGAAAAAGGCTTTTGGTGCCACTAAACTAGTCCTTTTCTCAGATGCATGCCATTATAAGGGTGGAGAGTCTCTTTATTGCGACTTTCACACTGTTTGGAAATTAAGTCAAGGCATTAATCACGTGCGTGCGTTCAGTGCACACATCAACACACGCACAAGCTGCAATCATCCACAAATAAAGCAGCACAGTGGCCTTCCCATCTGCCTTCTCCAACTCCCTTTGGGAACGGCAGGAGGTGTAGAGCAGCCGACTGTGCCGTAGCCTGCACAACACATTAGTAACTCACTGACACAGAGAGAGAGGCAGCGGAAGTCTCGTCCAGCACCAAAGAATATTACAAGGCCAGGAGGCGGGCAGGAGAACAAACCTCTAAGAGATGGCTGCACACAGAGACACAAATATGCAGCAGGCCTCATGTACTTCTGTTTCTTTTACACTGTTTTACATGCACCACTCTATCTATCTATCTCTCTATCTACCTAAAGTCAAACATATGTTATCTGTAACACGTCAGTGAGTTTGACAAGCTATAAATGCACACAGACTTCCTCTTGTAGTTTCTCTTGCCTTATCTTCTTCAGCAAAATCTTTATGATGTGCGCCCACCAACAAACCCCTCTGTGACTTATTTGAGCTCAAGGGGAGGGCGTCTAAGGTGAGGTACATTAACACAAATAGAGGATACTGGTAGGCACACCAGGACGTGTGTGAATAATTCACCGGATTAACATGAAAGTTTTAAAACGGGAGTGAGTGACACATGGATGGATTGCGTGAGCAAAGGTCCTCAAGAGTGAGGGCCCGGTTTTTGCAACACTGCTTTCATGGGATTGATGAAACGTCCCCTCCATGCCATGTCCACCGTTAACCAGACGCTTAAAGTTTAATGTCACTTGAATATGAGAGATGTGATATGAAACTTTAAGCAGCCCTCTGCAAGATAACTGTGGCGTGTTTCAGAGATTATGTCTCAGATTGTGCCAGGATGTCCTGCAGTGTTTGCTGTTCATATTCACATAGCTCAAATTGAAATCAGTTTTGTGAATTAAGACTCAAACTCACACACACACAAGACACTGGGATGGTTATAGGTTATGTTTAAGCTAGTTAAGTTGTTAAGTTTCATGATTTCATACCTCCTTGGTGCAGGTAATTAAATTAAAGACATTCCGCCACTGCCTCACACAAGAAACACCTCAGCATTATGCAAAGAAACCATAATTGTCTTCAATAGCGCAGGAGGGTGGAGGTCTTTCAACGTGCTGTCTTCGAGGCAATGAGGTGTTGCGATACTATGACAATGAATATGGATGAGAACCCTTAGCTGACACCCAGTCAGGCTCCCGTGGTACTCAAATCAGTGCCCATCCTCGTATCTGACTTCATAGTTATGGTGAAACGGAGCAGAACAGCCAGGCTGCTCCGCCAATCCCCATCATACAGCCTGTCAGCTCCAGCACCCCCACCACCCCCCTCACCCCACCGACCACCTCCTGTGACACTCATGCCGAGATACAGCGATGGAGACAAAGATGTGAAGGTGTGCACATTGAATTTGACACACATTCCCTTGATTTTTGGAATGGATCATTTACCCCCTCTGCAGCTTTGATATCTCCATTTTCATCCTGCATTACACAAACGCACAGAGTCAGTGTTCTAAATCAAACATGGTGGAGAATGGTCCCTCCATCTCTCAGCAGGTGTGAAACTAACCATCTCATATGTGCTATCTGCCTGCGAGAGACAATTATAGCCATGACCTGTCTGGAATCTCATTAAACTCAGTCCGAGAGGATCCGCTGGACACAGTCACACTGTGACAGAGGCTGACCCTGAAGATGACTGCACCATATAAGGCCAAACGAGGACTTGAGACTACAGGACCCAAAGCAGCCTTGAAGCTAACAGCCTTGCCTTACAGAAAAATACATATGCAACTACAAGGACAATTGGAGAGAGCATATACAAAGCCTGACAGTCCCCTCATTAATCCACATTTGAATTCCCTAGGTCTGGATTTTTATTTGGATCTGCATTTTACACATGCTGTACTTTTTTTCATCCAGATCCATGAAATATTTATGAGAAATCAGTGGAAATGTTGCAAAAATTTATAATTTATCTAAAATAATTTAATGGGTTCTTCCATGACCCATTCAACAGTCTTCCACCAAGTTGCATGCTAAGCTGTCCAGCAAACACAGAGGTTATGATGTTGTGATGAAAAAAGGAACCGTCTGTAATAGAGCGTGCTTACACTCGAGTGGCCCCTATGTAATGGGCATGCTTGAGAATATAACTACAGCTTGTGGTACATGTTTGTTTGCGTGTTTACTCCTGGGTACTTGTGTGTTTCATGTGGCGTGGCTCTTATGGCTGCATGTCAAGTCGGTGTCAGGGCTGAGATTTCATAGTTCACTGATCTTCTGTGTCACAGGACTTAGGGGGAAGCCTGTGCTTTAGTGGGGGAAACAGGCATCAGCTCCTTGAGTGACCCACGAGAGCACAAGGTGGGGGGGCCTCCTCCTGAGTGGCAGGATAGTACTTTCACACCCGGGCCTGTCCGCCTCTGTCATTGCGCACGTCAGAAGTCATTTGTCAGGAGAGGAGCACTCCAGTGGTATGAGTGGAGGAGGAGAGGGACCTGATGGGCTCAAATTAGATCTGAGGTCAATGAGAATCGGGAAAGGTTTGGAAAAGCAGATGTCAAATATCTATCTCATCTATCAATCGATGCATCCAACCTTTCATACATCCATCTAATCTACCGACCTACCTACCTATCTACAGTATCTACCTACCTACGCCTCCACACCACTGTAGCTGCTCGACAGTTGGGTCAAGGTAAGACCGTGGCCGACTTACTGGAGATGACAAATCAAGTTCCCTGCCTGCAAACAGCAGATGGATGTTTAAAGGGTTTTTAAAGCCGAGCCATCAGAATTTACAAAAAGGCAATTTCACCCCGCTCCCTCCAGATGCCAATTGGTTTGAGTTATGTGGGCTGAGTTTGATGTATACCTTGTTAAAAATGCCCTTTCACTTTTCACTTTGTTATCCCTTCCATTTTCTTTTTAAGGGCAAGTTTAAACTGTGCCCTAAAGGAAATATGTTAAATACATTGTGCATAAAATAAATGTGAATACCTTAAACAGTTGGGAATTTCCATTAAAATCTTATGCTGAATATTGCCTGTGTGAAATATGTTGTAAAGCTTTAGGTAGCTCAAAAAGCACATAAACAATTTATGCATCCTCACAGAGTATAAGCATATCGGCAATTCATGCCCAGAAGTTCACATTATGTGTGGTCCCTGAAACCAAGTCTACTCATAACAAACATCAGCAGACATTTGTTATCATCCTCCCTGGTGATGCCTTGTAGTCATATCCAAATCTTGCTTGTTTCAGGTTGTGTTTTCATCCTCAGTCTGGTTGTTAGTTGTTTTGTGGTCATTTGTCTGACTCGGCCAGTCAAGCATTCGACTCCTTGATTGCCTTGTGGCTGCATGTTAGGATCATCATCCTGCAGCACAGTCCTTAAATTAGACAACTATAAATGCAAATTAGTATGGCCCCCATAGTGTTCACACAAAATGAATTCACAACACTCACAGACCAATCACTGCCACGAAATATTTTCTGACTGCAAGAAGTGCATAGCCCCTCTGTGCCCTTGCCGTGTGTGTGTGACTAGATGTCCCGACCACTTGCCTTATATCTAAATGAAGTTCTCAGCATAGCTTAAATGAGCAGACAGCTCAGAGCTTCAGCAGTGTGTCACAGCGGTAATTAAAAACTCCCACTAGAGCATATGCATATTTCCTTCAGTCACAAGCTAAGAATGAATATTACATCCACTGAATGATGTGAATCCAGTAGACTAACAAATCGTATGTACATTGAACATGAGAGACTCCTGCATCTGTTTATATAACGTATTAACATGGATCACAGTATGACAAACATAACAGGAGTCGAGCCTCCCACCCTGAGTGTAATGTCAAGGGAAATGCCACCACGTGAATAGGATATCTTCCCTCACTGATCATGTTTAAACAAATTCTCCAAACAAGAGAATAAAGGAACTCATATCTCCTAAAAATATGTCAACTATTGTAGGATATAACCACTCCGAAGTTCAGTGTTTCCATACTTGGTCAAACAGCAAGTTAAAAGTTGGAGGAGAGACATTTTTCCAAATTAGAAGTATGCAAATTGCTGCAAAATACACTACAATAATTAATAGTCTGCATTGTTTATTCATTTGAAGTGTTTGGATCAAATTATATTTCATATCGGAAATTCCCTTGTTTCAGTAGCTGAGAACGTGAAAGTACTAAGACGACTAAAATAGACATTTAAAATAAAATTGAACAGAAAATACAGAGAATATGTACATAATATACACATTTTACTACAGATGCAGAGAGACAAACTTAAAGTGCAGTGGCACAGGATGGTAAAAGGAGGATGGGTGCTGTATTTGTGCATTATGTAATAGGAGATACTGAAGAACCACACATATATGCATATACACTATTATACCTTATAAGGGACGTGAACTACACCGTACACAAATTGGAGTTAAAATAGTATGAGCTACATATATTGATAGGTATAAAACATACATATATATTTTTTCTTGTTTTCTATCTTTGGATAGTTTGATGAATTGGAGTTTAATAAAATGATAAACGTATATCTTGCTTGCCTGAAAGTTGTTGTGTTGTAGTTCTCTGAGTATAATAGTTAGGAGCTGATATTTAATCAACGTGAACCTGTCTTATTGAATCTCGGATCCCAGGTCTCGGAGAGCTGAGTGAAGATGTCATGGATTGAAGCTGAGCCGCTCGGTGCTCACTTGGCTGCGTCTGCTGGGTGAGGAGTGGGAGAGAGGGAGGGGAGAGAGAGAGAGAGAGCAGCGAGAAGCTACCAGCTCGCAAACCCAGAAAAAAAAGAAGCGAACTTCGCTGGTAAACGTGTTTTACTTTGGTTAAAGACATGGCAGCTCGCACGGGGGGATATCCCTCCCCGGGGATGTAGGCGGGAAGGCTGGGTCGGCTGTGGAGTCCACCGGAGGCGGCTGGAAACTCGGAAGGAAAGAAAACAACAACAACACTGGAAGAAAAGACGAGGATTACACACAACAGTGACAATAAAACAACACTGCCCGACAAGTGGTGTGTCTGCGGAGGGTGAAGTGCGAAGAAAATCAACAGGAAACGCCGGTGACTTGATGTTCTACCTTCAACGTGTTGAATGTTACTTTGCAGACAGCGTCTCTATGTGAACTTTAAACTCAGGAAACAATGAAGACATAGCGAGCAAGGACTCATCAAGTGTCTCGACGCTGCTAGCCGTCCCGCTAGCGGTAGCGTGGCTAACTCACAGGGAGCGAATGTGCGGTGAAGCTAACGCCCGCTAGTGCAGCTAAGTAGGCTAAGTTAGCTATTTGGCTAACGCTAGCCAAACGCGTTTTTGAGAAACTTTTGG
The DNA here is from genome assembly GCF_949316205.1 of Platichthys flesus. Lineage (NCBI taxonomy): Eukaryota > Metazoa > Chordata > Actinopteri > Pleuronectiformes > Pleuronectidae > Platichthys > Platichthys flesus. The sequence continues at coordinate 14,757,537 of NC_084947.1, forward strand.
TGTTGTTTCCCCGGAGCCCAAACACTGAAGGAGTGTTGTAAGGGCGGAGGGGAAGGGCAGGTTCCCTTCTGGACTTTTTCCCCTCTACGCATTTCCCCAAAATGATGGCTGCGGAGGTCAGCAGTGAGGATACGGGCTCGGTCACGACAGGGACAGGGGTGGCAGGCGGAGGAGGCCCGGAGACGGCAGCTTTCCCCTACTATCCTAAGCCGAGCAGAGTGAGAGTAGCTGATTTGGGACAAGCACCCGCACCAGCGGTCCGGCAACATTCGAACACATCGCCGGACTCACTCCCCGACATGAGCATGATCTATCCCGGGCCTGGTGGGGAACTGACTGGACCAGTGCTGACCGCAACAGGGAGTGGCGGAGCAGGAGGTGGACATTCAGTTTTCCAAGGAACAAGTTCAGGGACCGCGGGCAGCGTGTGCTGCTCTCCCACGTCGGAGGGTTCGGCTAGTCGGGTTTCACCCATATCAACCGGGCCGGATGGGCCCTCTGCTTTCCCCCCGCTGCCACCACCTCCTCCCCCTCCTCCAGGCTACGCGGGGATCGGCGGCACTACGGATGAGAGCGACCTGCAGGATGGACCCGAGTATGAGGAAGAGGAGGTGGTGTTCCCCCTCTCTGCACCTCCCACCAACCAGTAAGTATACTGACTATAAATGATCTAAAGCAACATTTATGAAGCATCCCGCACTTTCTGCTGGTTCCCAACCTTCCTCTGCTGCGGTATACCTGGAATCTGTTGACTCGGGCAGGTTCATTAGTCACTTGTGCTACTCATCATCAGTTATAATTTACATTTACACACCATTATCACTGCTCCATGTACTGTGGAGTTTTAATAACCCAGTTGTGCTCATGAAATAATCCCAATTCGGCCAAATTTTTCTCTTTGCCATTTGAAACACTATAATGCCTGTAATACAATTGCTCAAATCAACAAAATTGTGTGTGTATATAGCAGAATGCTGGATTATACATCTCATTTCTGAACTTACATTGATTAAATAGATTCAATAAGTGTATTGAATGTTCTGCAGTGCATCGTAATCTTTTATGGAAGCTGTATGTAAAAATAAACTTATGCACTTGATTTAATGAATCAACAATGAATAAGCAAAATAACTCCACCAAAATACCATTGCCTCTCCTGCTTTTTATCCCCTCGTCCCAACTGTTGGACAAAATTGAAAAAGAAGCACCGCAAAAATGTAGCACAACTTGTTAGTTTGTTTTCGACTTTATAAATGAGAGAATACCAGTAATACATGACATTCAAAACAGAGTCTAAGGCTGAGTCCATAGTAATACATTTTAGTTTGAAAATGCCTAGTGCTTTCTTTGTTCATGCCTGGTGTCCATACTCCTCTGCAGTTTTTAAGCCCCTAAAACTGAGATTCTTGAAAAGCTTCTTGCACAGAACTTTCCACCACTCCTGGCTCTCGTTTGTAGGATTTTCTTCTAAGCAACAAACTGCAGAGTGGACAATCTACTTCCTGTTTACACCAGCATGCTCATGACCCCTGTACGTGAATGGTCATGTGATTCGTTTTCAATCGTTTTAGAGTATCAATGTTTTGTTTGTTGTTGTTTCAAAACCAAAACATATTTATGTGGTTGTAGCTTAACTCAATAAGTAACATACATACAAATATTCAGTCACAACATTTTTAACAATATGTCATACCTGAATCATTAGCTTTCATCTCAATTGCTCGTGACTGTATGAAACTTAGCTGCTGGGAAATACTGCACTGAATACTGCCCATCCAACAACTTTATATTCTTAATGAATTAAAGTCGTTTTTTTTTAATGGACGAGCAATTAGTCTTTTTACATCTCCAATCTACAGTAAGGTACATGTATAGCTGGTGTGATCGGTACAGTGTCCCTGTTCAGCCCCATAAAATACCTGTTCATCTGTATGTCACTGCAATATGAGCCAGATTACTGTCAGTTAAGGATTGTGCTCCATCTTGCAACATGAAGAAATCGAAATCCAACAGTCCTCTTTCGATGCACATTTGCATACTTGCAGCTAATTTACAGTCCTTTGACCTCTTGGGCATAATATGTTAGAAATATGTTTTCTTTGTGATTAAGGTGAGATAAGCCTGAATGAGAATTTGAAACTTTTTGATCAAAGCATGGCAGGTCAATCCTATCCGTAGTATTAATGACCCGTATCTATAATGACAGGCATTTATATGAATTTATCAAGCATGCTAATAAGCACGTGTCCAAACCTGTGTGCGTGTGCTGCTGTTGTAATAACCCAAATACAGCCCTCCCATTTGTTACAGTCTCATTAGAGAACTGCTGAGCTTTTTCATTTCTGGCCTTCATACTGTGAAATATGGAAGTGACTGGGCCTGGAGTGTGGATTCAGCTCTTATTTTAGAAGCCACCCTATATCTCCCTGTCAGATTGCTGGGAAAGTGGAAGGCCTGCAATTGACCAGTCTTGCCTGTACTGGTAACGAAAAACCCTAAATGGAATTTGCTCCTGCACTGGAAGTAGACCTTTTGCCAAGGAAATATGGACTTCTTTGTTTGGTCCTTGAATTCCAGTTTATCAACTAGCAGGATTGGCAGCGAGGCATTTTAACAGTTGTCACCTTTGCATGAATTGTACACACTGTTGAGTCAAAATAAATCTAGTCACTTACTCTATCTGGCCCAGCCTGAGATGTGTTATTTGACGAAATTGATTAAGACACAACAAAAGCTATAGTCTCTTATAATGACTAAAGGGTTTTGTTAATTTTTCTGGTTATGACCCTGTTATTTCAGAAAGAGACCTACCCTCATGACACTGAATTGAAAGTGCTGAGCGATACTGGCACTTTTTGATTGCTAAAATGAGCGATAAAATATGACTTTACTTTTATCATAGAAATGTACACTGCAAACTTCTGCTTTAAAGAAAGAATGAGGTCAAATGCTCCATGTTGTATATTTGTGTTCTTATCGTTGCCACACGTGCCACTATATATATATATATATATATATATAGTGGCACGTGTGGCAACGATAAGAATATATATAAGCAGGGCTAGACACAGAGTTAGGTAAACAGCCTTATTCATCCTCTTTTCTGGCATTGTACCCCTGTCTACAACAGACAAGTTATTAGGGCTGTCTTTTCTTTCAAAGGGAAAAAAATGATGACCCAGTTTAAACAAGGGTATGTCACTCTACAATGTTTTTACTGATGCACTTTGATAGACGGCGCTGATAGGTCTCATCCAGCGGTGCTCTCCTGTAAAAGGTGCCTAATCTGATATACAAGGATTGCGGCAAAATGAATCACAGTCAAAGACATTGTTTTGAAGTTGAAGTTTTTGCCTGCAGGCAATATAGTGAACCTAATGGCATAAAATCCACTTCTCTTGTGTCACACTTTGTGACCCTTATGCGAACATCCCGTCTCTTGTATGTGTAATACAAGACTTGTACATTCATTTGACTTTTCACTCTGCCTATAAAAGCATTTGCCACTGGCAAATCTAGCATTGGCAGCAATGGGTGTTGCATTCACAGCTGACTACCCACACTCGTCTGAGTGATTCTGAATCTCACCCTGCCCACTCAGCTGTGTTTGCCTTCTGTAATCGGGCTCCAAGACTGATCTTGTATTCCTTTGAGTTATGTTAGCAGCCTGTTAAGTGCATATCTGAAGAGTGATGGTGGAAATCTTCCACACTATTGAGTTGTCCCAGTGTGGGTTGCACAGTAATTGTGAAAGCTAAACACGGCACATGTGCAGTACAGTGAAAATGTTATTACAAGTGGGAGAGACCCAAACAACAGTTACATTCATTCACACCTCTGTACACCAGGGTGCCATTCATAAACAATGCAGAAATGTGATAAGAATTTGACACAAAGGATAGCTCAATGAAGAAGCAAGCGCAAAGATATCTACTGGTTCCCATGCAGTGAGCGTTCTGCTGCCTTTAGAAGCCTCAGGCCTAGCGCCTGAGCTTAAACTAACAGCTTGTTGGGAAATTAGTCGTTGATTTTGAGTTTCCACGAAGATTAGAGAGGATTTCAAGTCATAAAGAGTTTCCCTGAGGAGGTGGTGGTAGGAGGAAAAGAGAAAAGGGGGAAGGAAAACTTGGATTTGAAGATCAGTGGCTGTGTGAATGAGTTTACCAGATTTAACAGTTGGCTGTGGAAACGTGGCTGTAAGTGCAGTGTTAATTGAGCACCCACCCTACCTAATTTCACTTTGTGTTGGGTGGCTGATACAATGGAATTCTAAGGGGCACGTGGATGATGTTGCGTAGCTCAACTACGATGAAGGTTGTTCTCTCCAGTTACAACACGTTTATAACAAAGCAGGTTTTGATTAGTGGGATTGAATTACACAATTTTTTAAGGACTGGTGAGCCCAATGATTAGTAGTAAACCTGTTATTTCCTGTCATCTTTTTTTAATTACTGCAGTATTCCTTGCTGGAAAGCTACACCTAATGGATCATTTTGACAGGGCACTGACATGAAACTTGTGGTGGGACAAATAAGACTTTTGTTGGCCTCCGCTGGGGAAACACTGACTGCATTGCATTCATACGTTTTTATTGTAAGCACATTATATAGCAGGATTTTCAAATAATAACGAGGAAAGTGACACTTATGCCATTTTCAGCCGCCATATTACTTTATTGGTGCCGAACCCTATTATTGTTGGTTTACTGGACCCATTGAATGTCCCACCAGTCACTTTTATTAGTGTAAGATCTGTGTTGTGCATTGATAAGGGAAAGCCTATGGTTTCCATGCATTATCATTGTGTTATGCAATGTCCTGTCATGCCCTTCCAATACCCACACTGCCCTTTTCTCTCATACATCCTGTTTTCAAGACTTCTGAGCCACTCACTGTGGCATTAGCGGAATCCTCAGAAGCATTTCAGTTGTTTGACAATACCAGGGATTTTAGATGATGAATGACTTTTCACATGAGTTAGGTGTGCTGATTGAGTTGACTTTGCACAGGAAGTCTTTGAGTGTTAGGCTTTAGTGTTATGGCACTTCAGACATAACCTCAGACACAGGAAGAATAATAAAAGTGTTTCTTTTAAGAGGGCTGTTACTTCATTGTTACTTAATCCAAAATAACTAGTTTTACACTTTGGACATTTGTATTAATTACTCCATATACAGTTAGACTTGCAATGATGGTTTTAATTCAGCTGGAAGTGAATGTTCCTAACTGGACGTCCCTGCTTGTAGATATAAAAAATTCAAGAGGAATATTGCATGGGTAGTTGACAGTGAAGCCTATTAACACTGATGTAATGATGTTATTTCAGGGAGACTTTTTCATAGCAGGAAAGCCAAGATGCCTGCCTTGGTCCCTGTGTGCCTGGCTGGTCTTACGAGCGATGGTGGTTGGTTAGTTTTCAGACTGAGCAAGGCTGAAGATGCACGGATGCCCTTTCCCCATCTCTCAATCTATATGGTTTAGCTCTGCCCATTTGTGCTGCCATTCTAACACCCTGGCTGAGTCTAACAAGCCTCGGCCGTTCATAGCGTGTAAAACAAAACAAAACCAATACGCAGCTGCTGCCAGTCCACTTTCTTTCCATGTGAAAACCTGAGCATGCAAATATAGGTAAATGGTTATGGGGACACAATTTTGCATGAGAGTTGTTCATATGGCTGATACGGAAACCTAAATAGTTTACATAAATTGCTGTGGTGTTTGTCATTTGATTGCCTGTTGTGTGGTCAAAAGCCTGATGGAAACTTTCAGGGTGAACAATCTTGACGTTTCCCTGTGTTTCGTTTTTGAATCATGGTTGAAGCCAGATGCATATACTGTATACTCTCAAAGGTCACATGGTTTCATGGCTTTTTTCCACTAACGCATGTCTGTCTGTATCTGAGTGTTCGTGGGACATGAGTGTCCCTGTGTGTGCAGAGATGCCACTCCTACCCTTGCTGTCCCACTGCTTCAAAAACCAATCAGCCGCATGCTCATGATGCGTAGTTTATGAGAGAGAGAGAACAGAGTAAGAGGAGAAGAAATTCAGAGGATGCAGCGGGAGCAAAGACTACAGGGCTACAGTCTAAGTCTTGGAGAACAACCTGTGTAATTCTTCAGGACAGGATAAAACATGGTCATCCAGTTTTCCTCCAACTAGTTGGCACAACTTACTGCATGTGGGGTAACAGTCCGCATCTCAGTGTCCTCCTCTTCATTTTGCTTCAGTGGGTATTGCTCGTTGATCCTAGTGACGGGAGATGACTGTACCAGGGCGGCAGCAGGGTCACCTCATCATGCCTTGTATGGATTTGGAGCTGCCTTTGCTCTACTTTCCACATCGAAGCTCACAGTTTTTGTTTGGCCAGCAGCTGTATCAGTGGAGTGGATGCACCTTGTGAGACCACGGGACACGGCACAGGGAGATGCAGCCGAGGGCAAACTCGGCGTAAGTGGGGCACCATATCATCCCAGCGACTAGTACCTCGCCATCTCTACTGTGGGCTGATTTTTTCAATTTATCAACTATTTAATTTGTGATTAGATTTAAAAAAAATATTGCCTAAATCATATTATTGTGCACAATGTTGTTATTAGATCACATGGATAGATATATTGTAAATGTGGTTTCCAGATGCTGAATGGAGTGTATTGGCTCTGTAAAATAATTCCAATGGGGTGTTTGCTGGGCATTAAATTCCAGTGTAGAAAAGTACCTCCCATAGAAAGTTGGCAGTGCGACTGAGGCATATTCGTAATGCACATTGCCTCACAGTAACAGTAAGGCAATGTTTCATTACTTCTTGATTCTGATGTGGGCTGACAGTACATCTGGGGAGATGCGTGAGCACAGCAACATCCATCAAGACAAAAGAAAATGAAGAAGAGAGACATGAGCTGGAGAGAGCAAGAGCTCACAAAAGAGCTTAATGAGAGATAGACAGACTGAGAGAGACATAGCAGCAAGCTGTTTTCAGATTTGTCTCGGATATGATAACATTACAGTACAGATACAAAGCATAGATTCTTTGCCTACCTGAAATCATTATCAAATGTTGATTTAAGTATGTTCCGCACTACAGTATTTTTTTTAGAATGGATGATCAGTGAGTGTTTCAGCAGTCCATTAACTGAGCCTTATTTAATGGTTAAGTCCTGCCAAATATAGTCAGGGCTTCATTTCCTGTAAAAATGCTTATTCTTAAATGATTTTAGCCAGTAGATTATGTTGTCTCATTTAGAGAACAATTGTTCAAAGATTTGTTTTTTTCAAACAGAAGCTTGTTGCAACTGTAATATATCTGATATTTTATCCACTTTGGGGTGATGTGTTACACCCTGGAGATTTTCTAATTCCTTAATTTTCCATAAAGCTTTTATAGTTGTTTTTTTAAACTCAGATAAATCTGTTTGTTGTTGTTCTGTCATTTTCTTTATTTATTTAAAGGTAGTTGCCTAATATCTCCTGCCTCGAGTATTCAACGTGCCTGTGCTGGTATGGCTGGCTTCAGGCGCTGTCTAAAATGCGTCAAATCATGAGTTGAGTGCAAGAAAGGATTGTATTCACCCTTTGTCTCATGATGAAGTGAATAAATGGGTGACTTGTGTGAAAATGAAAGTCAGGATGTGGGCATTGGGCTGGTGAAAGGATGACACTATGGGTGTTGTGTGGTGCCACAAACAGGTTAGTTGTGACTTGGTTGTAAGAATAATGATCAGCTATGTGAGTGAGGACTGTTCATGTATTGCAGATTCTAGGTGTTAGCTTGTTTTAGTTGATTGTGAGGGAACTGTAGACAGAGGAAGAAATGCCTTATTTTGAGATGAGTGTCAGTAGAGGGAAGCAAGACGTCAGTGGGTGCTGTTCATGTACTGACATGATGGGACATTCCTCAAGCTGATACTAGAACTGTATCCTGTCACTATTGTCATGGTTTAAGCTCACAGTCTGTTTATCAGAGCACCTTTTCAGTCTGGTTGACCCAATTACATTCCATTGATTTATGGGCAGTGAAATAATAGTATGAAATATTACGGTTTTCCTCAAATCTTCAGAAAGTTCTGTGTAAATTGAATCAGCCAGGCTACAAAGATGACCTCAAGGTACTATACTAAAACAAATCCACACGGCAAAAGCTGCTGTGGCAACACAAAATTATATTGCAAGGCCGTGAAGGAAGTCAGGAATACCACAGGCTTTAAAGATTAACAGTAACCTAAACTGCAAGAGAATAGCCTCTAGCACACTGAAATCCAGCATTTGGTTGCCCTCAATGGATCCATTAACTATTAACAACAAATATTTCCAGCCTTTTTTATTCTCTTAAGCTGTTGTCATTCTCCGGAGCATCTCCCCACTCTCTACAAAGCAGGTGCCTGTGTGAACGCAATGTCCTATACACCTATCACCCTCTGCAGGGTGAGGAAGTGGGTGCACTGAGGTCACACAAGTTCCTTGAGGTGCACCTCAACATCAAACTTGACTGCTCTGGTAAATCAGATGCCGTCAATAATAGGGGACTGAGTAGACTACTTTATGAAGAGGCTCAGGTCACTCAGTGTGTGTAACAGGTTGTAGCCAGTGTACCCAAGTGTTCGAGAGGTGTGTATTATGGCTGGTCATGTAAACAGGCTCAATGATGTTATCAGAAAGACACCGACAATTTATTGAAACCGACATTTATAACCTCTTGCTCATTTTAATTCGGGTAATGCTTCCCCCCAATGTGTGCATTCAGTAACTGTCGGATTTCTGCCATTTTCATTTTGTAGTGGGGGCCCGGGTACCTTGTACCGTGCCGTATTACCCTGCCATATGTCCGCTCTCCTCATGCCCCTGCTGATCTATGCTCACTTTACACTTTAACTTCTCATTAGTGTCTGTGTTTATTATTATTAGGACATGTATAGTATTTAAGATTACTTTGTTTGCTATTCGCCCTAGAATTTGAGACACGTATTTAGAAACATTGAAAAAAAACTTTTTGTGTTTAGGTATTTCACCTGCCACACGCATCACAAGGTGAGACGGGACACGCCCAGCCAAGACATCAGGGTTAAAGTGACCATAACAATCCACATTCATGATTCGCCTCCATAGATTTAAAATGAATTTAATGTGAGAATAGTGACACATCAAGCACACACGCACACAGGGTAACTCTAAATTCACATTCATTCTTAACTCGAATATTTAATGATCTATGGACTTTGTTGTGCCAGTCAAATAAAGCACTCGTACCTCTAAAACTTTGTGTAATAGATCAGCATCTTTCTTTCAATCATCTTCTTTCTGTCAATCATGATCCATGCTGTGTTGTCTCTGACATAGGCTGCTGTCTGTTTTTAGCAAAGCTTGAAGCGATAGAAACAGTAACTGGCTTTTGCAGCTTTATTCCTGTTTGAAAAAGATTCTGCTGAACAATTCTTCTGTCTATAATTCAGTTTTTGACCTCTTTGTCTTTGACCTGGTTCCATATTAGTTGCACTAGACATTTATATCCAAAATGTCTTCATAATTGTCTTTTAATGTCATTATACAGAGAGTGTAATTAGGGCTGTCAGTCTTTTTACAAATTAAGTTTAAATGAATTTGAAATGACACAAGAATTTGAAATTATGTAGGCTGGTCTGTCCTGCTCTGCTCTCTGCAATTCGTCGCCTAGCAGTCATCTATCGTTCCTCCAGTTTCGATGATTCTCCTTCAGCATTACTTTCCCCAGCTTCCTCAGCCCTTTAAGGGCTGCTTGGCCTCACTCTCTGACTGCTCTCCATCCCTCTTTTCAAATCTCTTATCACCCAAATCCCCCCAGAGCACCCTCACAGACCCTTAACTCCCCCTATTTGCTTCAACAAGCCCTCTGCAGCTTTCTCTGTGATAACAGACTTGATCATGTTTTCTTTAAAATACAAACCTCGTCTCACCTAAACCAGATGGGAGCCCCTTTATGTCTCCTGTGAAAGGAGCTGCTGCACCACCTCATTCATCTTGCCACCGCTGGATGATTTTCCAGTTACTGCTCTTCATTCTGAGGCCTCACTGGCCTTATGTTTGAAAACAGGGTAAATTATTACCCCAACTAGCAAAAGTCCTGTCAAATCAGTCTCACTTGCTGACATGTTAACCAGTGGTGTTGCTCAGGCTTCTGTTTAATGCAGAGAAGAAGTGAGACTTTCCTGGTGTCGAGGAAACTCAAAAATAAAAGCCTCTCAATTGAGCTTTTACTCGCCTTCCTCCGTCCATTTGTCTGAAAAATACATGACCTACTCATCTTGTCTGGGTCATTCTCCCCTGAAAGTAGGTCGAAACATTTCACATAGCTTCACTGTCTAATGCTGATTTCGTTATCAGTCTATCAATAATGAATATACAATGCATGAATTTACTTGCATCCCTTTACAAGTCCATAAGTGAATGAAAGAATGCGATTCTAATTGCAGTGAAGTCATTATCACAATATTATGTTTAAGGTTACAATTTTTAGCAATTAAATACTCACATTTTCTCTAAAGTCAACAACCGTCTTAAAACGAACCATAACTTTCTCACATTATATTTACCTCAGGAGGTTGCTAGTGGTGAGGCCACTACTCTTGTGTTTGTGATATCATTTTTGTTGTGATATACCATGTTGATATTTTATCCTAAAGTTTTTTGCGAGGCACTACATCAATTCAACCAATCAATTAGTAATGGTTCAATTGCTTCTCAACAACAATGGGCACTTCCCTCTTGAATAGGCTCATAACTTTATTAAGGATTCCTTTCAATTTCATCTTAATGTAGATTTGCTTTGGTTAAAATTTCCCAGCTTTTCATAGTTTGTGTCATAAACGCACCATCCACCTGTCTCCCCCCTCCTAATTGGTTCATCATTTTCTCTTCATCTCAGGTGGTACCATGGCAAGCTAGACCGAACCATTGCTGAGGAGCGGCTGCGCCAGGCCCGGACCCCTGGCAGCTACCTCATCAGGGAGAGTGACCGCCGGCCCGGTTCCTTTGTCCTGTCGTTCCTCAGCATGACCAACGTGGTCAACCACTTCAGGTATGATTAAGATTAAGATGCATGTTGGAGTATACACAGCAAGCAGCAAACCACTAATCTCATTGAATGATCCATTCTGAAGCTGCATCAGGAGCCTGCTAAAAACTAAAAAGTCTTAGTTTTTTTGCATCAACATGTCGAGGTGGTCTCATGAACCCACACTCCTGCGTGGGCTGGTATTTAGTTAACTTGTTTCAGCTTCCTGGGGGAAAATAATGTGAATTGGCCAACAAGTGCAGACACATTTGTTGTCCCGTTAATTGTTTTTATCCATTGATGCCATTGTCTTCCTAGAAACCTGTGGGATCCTTGTAGGCTCATTGGTGTTCACCGTATCAATATAGAAGTTACGTAGACTTGGCTAACCTGTCTACCATGGTGTCAATAACAGCCTACACCAAGGAGCTTTGTAAAGGAAACAGTCATAAGAGTTTGATGTGACATGTACTGTTTGTCTGTTCTCTGCAGAGTCCTGTTAGTAGGTGAAACGGAACATATCACGTTATCTGACAACAAGCAGGCAGCATGCCACCTTCAGTTACCAGATAAAGATAGGGGAACTACAGAAGTTATTCATTAGCTGCTAATCAGAAGGACAGACAGTCACAGACACGACATGTGCTGCTACTGAAAAATGTGTAAGTTTCAAAAGTGGCCTTCTGTGCCTCTGCAGACTGCTTCAATTCAAGTGTTACAGTAATTCAATCTGACTATACTTTTGAGAATAGTGTTTTCTATGAGGCATTTCAACTTGTACTCTTCTGTCCTCTGGAACCCTTCAGTGTGTGTGTGTTATACAGAAGACTTGAGCTAAAAGGAATAGGGCGGTGCACTTGTCTAAAAGTAATACCATAGGGTAATTTATAACATAACTTTCAATAAACAAGATAGATCAAACATTACAATCTGTCCTCCCCTCAATGGATTGGCTATAGTCACTATTAAGACACATTAACCCTGCAGCTCACACACAAAAGGGGAAGATTTGCCCTTCCAAAAAAGGGAACATACTTTTATTTTAGGATATGATAAAGTGAAAGTATCTTTTGTTTAAAATATCACTCAGCAGTTTTTTGAAAACATTTAGTTGTTAAAGGTAGCACCAAGTTTCAACAGCTGTCTCTGTATTGCCGAGTTTAAGTGTCGAAGGACATAAGATGAGCATGTGATGAAAGTCAGTGCTTTATCTATCTAGACCATTTAACTTACTTTGCTTACAGTCTTTCTTTTTATCAGGTTTATCTGTTTCTTAAACTTTTATTTTAGAAACACTGTTAAAGGTTTCATGATATTTAGGTATAATGACATCCTGGGCAGAGAATGAAGCCACACTCCTGCGTGGGCTGGTATCCAAGCTTCTGTGTTTTGTTTTGGTTCAGTCCAGGGACACATTCATGTTAGTAAATACAATTCCCTCCATGGTACTTTGTTGTCCTTCCCTACATCTATATAGGAAGAGATGGCTCTAGCTCAGATCAGCAACGTAGACCATGTTATGGAAACGTTAATATTCACCCCTCTCTTTTGATGTCACACTTGTCACCTGCCTGTGATGGTGCGTTTAAACCAGGAACATCAACACCACATCTTATATTTATTACAGTCTAACAGCTATACACGGGACAGGAAGATGCTAGCTGCCTTCTGAAAATGATCAGGGTTCTCTCACTCTCTGCTCATGTGTGTTTCAAAAACACACATTAATGGACTGAAGCGACTTATGGAGGCTCAGATACTGACAGGAGCTCCAATCTTTGAATATGGTTGATTTATTTTACCATTATGGACTGCATCTAGCTGGATTGTTTATTATGGTGACTCTGTACACAAGGTATCTGTATTCAGTCGTGCCTCTGGTTGTGTGTTTAGGGGCCACTGGGCTTCACAACATCCACAAATTGTATAACAATACAACACCTTGATGAGAACGATAAGAGCGTTGTGGCATACAAAGCACAAGTTTTGGTCTCAGGTGCTGGCGCTAGACATACAGTTGCAGTGAATATCATATAACCTTTAAATAAACTTGAATCTGCCCATTTAATAGCTTATCTTTCTACTGCTCTACTGGGGGGGGACGCAGATGTTTTTTCCAGGCATGTATCTTATAAATCAAGTAACAATGACTTCATGTCCTTCAGTCACAGTGGTTTGGTGTGGGAACATGATGACATTGATGCTGAAGGGGTTGAGGGTTGTAAGTGAATTATGAACATAAAGCTAATTGCATGACACCTTCACCTCAAAAGGTCAATGTCTTTTGATGCTGCTTGTAGCAAATAAGTAATATTATAGTGTGTTTTGGTATAATCCCACAATCCGAGATTCACTCGAGTGATGAGCAGATAATAAGGATTAGTCGCTCTGCAGTGGGATATGGTTCAAACCAGTGCTTTAGAGACAGACACTATGTTCTTAAGGATTGTGGTTGAGATATTTAAAGTCTTATTTTGTCTTGGATATTACGAGATCTGTTTCATCTGTGGTGTAAGCCCACTAATGAAAAACAATGTTGACACAGTCTCACACTGTCACAGGAATTAATGTTGAACATTTTCTGTGGCCTTCAGTGCAGTGATTAGTCTATATGTTAAAAATAACCATGCTGTCTTTAATCATTGTTGTGTTTTCTCTCAACAGGATAATCGCCATGTGTGGGGACTATTACATTGGTGGGCGGCGGTTCTCTTCTCTATCGGACCTGATTGGTTATTACAGCTATGTGTCTTGCTTGCTAAAAGGAGAGAAATTGCTTTCTCCAGTGGCCCCCCCAGAGGTGAGACTGACTCCACATTCTTAACTATTTCCATTGCTTGTGTGACATGACATTACTTGAAATTTACCCTTTTCCTTTTGCTCGTAGTTGTTTCTTAAAATAAATACTGTGAAATGCATCTTTTCGTTCTTTTTGGTGAGGTGACTGGGTTGTGGCTGACAGCAATGTGTTTTTTCTTTGGTAGAAATAAAAAACTTGATATCTTATAGTGGCATGTTAATGCTATTTGTCAATATTATTATAGGATAGAAGCAAAGATCTATCAAACCCGATTTCAAATATTTAAAAATACACCCCAAAAAAGGACAATCATTAATAAATGGTTTTCAAAATTGAAACTAATCTCTTCAAATCATGTTAAGTAAAAGTACTTAACCTGATGAAATGTTTCATGTTGAAAGATTGGTCGGAAAATATATCTGTTTGAAGCATTGAGTAAAGTTCTGAAAGATCATGGGTAAGAATGAGAGTTTTATTCTTTTTTGTTTCCACAGCCTGTAGAGGACAGGAGGAGAGTCAGGGCCATACTTCCATACACCAAAGTGCCAGATACTGACGAGATCAGGTGAGTCTCTGAGGATATCTCAGAAAGAGAGACTTTTCCATTCTTGTACAGACAGTATTACATTTTTATATCAAACCGGTTGCTTTCCTGACCTATAAGTTCTGAGACACAGACGAGCACTGTGATGGCCTGGACTTAAAATTTGGTTATTTTGACTGTATGCCTTTGGCATGTGCAAGGCGTGCTTCTCCCATCACAGCAGCCTGGAAAGTACATCATCGGACTTGTTGATTTAAAGCAGTCTTGTTCCTGTTATTAAGCTGCAGTAGGCACACACTCTGATGATCCCTGTTATCCGTGGCTTCCGGAATCTGATAAACATCTGTCTGAAGTCAACCTCAACCCAGAGTTTTCTAGTGGGTCACAGGATTTACGGAGTTGATAGACATGCAACATTTACCTCAAATGTTGTGGTTCAATGAGGACACCTGCTGGCAGAACTGTGAAGTTACAACCCTTACCAAATAAAAAGACAATTTACATTTACCTAACTTGGAAAATGTCTTGATAAAGATAAAGTTGTGCTGATTCCAGTTTCATTCCCATCATCATCACATTGCCTTGAGGGAACAACCGTGTGTGATAAATTATAATAACTTCTATTGCAGATACACAGTGCCCTTATTTTTTACAGTTTACAAAATGTGTAATTGGGTTTTCTCTTCTAATGTCCACTTTGACTCATCTTATCCTCAGCTTCCTAAAAGGAGACATGTTTATCGTTCACAATGAGCTGGATGATGGCTGGATGTGGGTGACCAACGTTCGCACAGAGGAGCAGGGCCTTATCGTGGAGGATCTGGTGGAGGAGGTGGTGAGTAAAGCACTAGATAGGAAAATTAAGAGAATGTTAAGGGAACGATCATATAACTCATTTCGGTTTGTAAATGACAGAAAAACTGCAGTCAGTGATCCATCTCAGTTGTTGTCCTAAAATATTTCTGTTTCTGATATTTTTCAGGGGCGGGAGGAGGATCCACATGAGGGAAAAGTGTAAGTTCTTCATTCTCAACTTATTAACCAATAACTGGTCGGTGGTCAGTCTTCAAACCTGGGTAAACATTATCTTCGAGGCAGTGACTAATAACTTGCATTATTTTGCGGGTGCATCCTTTTACACAATATATCAGTACAGGTTAATATCAATCCTGTCAGCCTCCTTTGTTTCCAAGACATAAATAATGTTTTTATATTTACTTTAACAAGCCGACCAGCATAACAAAACAGTGTGTTCCACATGAGTCATTATTTTCTACTAACTTGTGTCCTTCAGCATCAGCTATTCTTCAAATTTGATTTGCCAGCTCTTAAAAATAAATGATTAAATAAAAAGTAAGCATGCGCAGGGCTCTCTGTAAGAACAATGTGATTAAATTATGGTCATTTATTTTCTTTGGAACATTACATTGAACACAAAAAGGCTCATATGATTTATTTTGATACAGTAGTGATTCATTTTGCTGGATAAACTGTTTACTCTGACTATCCTCTTCAGAGATACCATTTTATTAAAGTTGTCAGTGTCGAGACATGTTGTTATAGTTGGCTTAACTGAACATCTGTTTTTTGTGGATTTTGCTTTGCTCAGTGGTGGCTCTTCTCTCTGTTGCTCTTCTCCTACAGCTGGTATCATGGAAAGGTCACCAAGCAGGAGGCCTACAACCTGCTGATGACAGGTACCATCCCTCTTTGCCTTTCATTAGGCCACAGTTATTAATCACTTGTGACATTGTCATTCTGACATTGAAGTCCATTTATCACAATATTCTGCTGAGCAGGCGTTAAAACCTTTCTCTTGATCCCTCTGTCGATTCCTCCGCTGCCCCTCCTTTTACAGTTGGCCAGGTGTGCAGTTTTCTTCTCCGGCCATCAGACAACACACCTGGGGACTACTCGCTCTTTTTCCGCACCAATGAAAACATCCAAAGGTTTAAGGTCTCCCCCACCCCCAACAATCAGTACATGATGGGGGGGAGGTACTACAACAGGTATGTTTTTGGCAATGTGCCTGCATTCAGGTTATTCATAAAACAGAATAATATAAGGAGAAATTAATGTGCTAAATTGTAGAATATTAAGTTAGAGTCAGCATGTGTTGTGTATTTTGACTTGCAGTTATTAACGTGCTGCATCTTGTTCTCTCTCTCTCTCTCTCTCTCTCTCTCTCTCTCTCTCAGTGTTGATGACATCATCGACCATTACAAGAAGGAACAGATTGTTGAGGGCTACAACTTGAAAGAACCAGTTTCAGTGCAGGTATGTTAAGTTGCTTTGTGCCATTATTAAGCCTTTTTGATTTTCTACGTATTTGGCTAAAAAATTTAAGGGTTTTGATAAGGCTGGATTGCTCACTGTTCTTTTACAATTGTGACTTTCAAGAATCCTTCTGAAGCAACAGATTCTGTTTTTGTAAATAAATGTAATATTAACCATATCTCGTTTAATTGTCTTTCTGAGTATGTGATGGTTTAAAATGTTTTTATATCTTTACTGTAGCACCAGGAACAAGTTCTTACTGACACGGTGGATGGGAGAGAAATTTATAACACTATCAGACGGAAAACAAAAGATGCTTTCTACAAAAACATTGTGAAGAAAGGCTACCTCTTGTTCAACAAAGGTTTGTGTAGCTTCTGCCTTGAATCACACATCAGTAGCTCCCTGTAACATCAATGATATTACCTTAGTCTAGTTTCCTGGTGAGGTCAGTCAGGATCCTCCAGTACAATCAACTTCCCTGTCCATCTGGCCCTCAGGTAAAGGCAAACGGTGGAAGAATCTTTACTTTATCCTGGAAGGAAACGACGCCCAGCTCATTTACTTTGAGAGCGAGAAGAGAGCCACCAAACCGAAAGGGCTGATCGACCTGAGTGTGTGCTCCGTGTATGGTGTGCATGACAGTCTGTTTGGCAGGTGAGATAATCAGAATATTGTTCTTGGGTTTAGGAAGTTCTGTCACTCAGTTCTGAATTCCCAGTTGCCTGGATGGACACCACATGGATAAAATAGTTTTATTGAGGTTTTATTCTGCGCAAATGAAAAAAAAAAATCTCCTTTTCTGTTTGACATTTCAGGCTAAACTGTTTCCAGATTGTTGTCCAGCACTTTAGTGAGGAACAGTACATATTCTACTTTGCAGGAGAGGTTCCAGAGCAGGCACAGGTAAGACCAGCACACAAGTGTAAAACCGCTTGTTCTCCAGAACAGTGCGCTCTTACAGAGGCAGGCCATGTCAACTGTGTCTAATAAACTCTATAAAACATTTTCTTTTTGACAGGATTGGATGAAATGCCTTCAAAATTTCTGCAGTAACCTAAGGAAAACCACTCAGCCCACCACCAACAAGAGGCTCAGACAGGTACAGATACCTTCATTCAGTGTGTCTTCATGGAGACAAAGTAAAGCAGTAGATAGACACATTCCCCTAACCCTAACCCAAAATATGAAGCTCAAAGTTGATTAAACCTGAGCATAACTGTGACAGATGCCCAAATGATTCAGTGTTTCCAATTAATTAACTTCACCGTGGCCGCCCGTCTCAGTCTAATTTGTTCCACCACAGTTTCACAATGAACCGAAACAATTTACACCTCTCTTAATAACTAAAGATCTCCAAGGTTAGTGCTTTGTGTCATGGCTTCATTGGAGAGAGCACATTATCTCTGACAATGGACCCGTCTGTCATAGTCAGAGCAGTCATCTGCAGCATAGAGAGAAATCAGTGGGTTAGTGGACCATCAAAAAATCCATTATGTTTTTACAGTCCTCAGCCGGCTGAACTTATTCATATACACCTCTGAGTGCATGAGAAAGTGCTGTGTCTGTGTTGTTACAGCTTAATTACATAATTCCCACAATTGACTTGATAATATTTTTTTTTTTAACCAGGCCATTCCACAATTTTTTACATTGTTACAAGAAAAGTGCAAAGTTTGTGATATATTTTTTCTGTGCTAATTCCCTCATGTCCTGACAGGTGAGCAGCCTAGTGCTCTATGTGGAGGAGGCCCACAAGCTGCCGGTCAAGTATTTCAACAGCCCTTACTGTAACATCTACCTGAACAGCGTCCAGGTGGCAAAGACGCACCCTCGGGACGGGCAGAACCCCGTCTTCACTGAAGAGTTCATCTTTGAGTGAGCTCATATATTTTCCCTACTTTGGATTCTCCTACTTTTCTGCATCCCTGACTGTTTTATCCTTTTCACATTCCCGGCTGCATTAGATCTGTCTCAAAATTGGTAATATTTTCATGCTGTTTACTAAATGTATTAATTTGTTGTTTCAGTGACCTGTCGAGTGAAATCAACAGATTTGAAATCAGCCTGAGCAACAAGACAAAAAAGAGCAAAGACAGTGACATCTGTAAGTACCGCTTTTAACTTTTAAAGTGCTTGAGGTAAGTTTTTGCTAATACTAAAGCTAGCATTAGCGTTAACGGTTTTTTTTTTTTTTTTTGCAAAACAAAGTTTGGCCTGCTCCCTAAAGAAGAGGTACATCTCAGGGGCTGTATTATAAACATGTTACTTACACCGACACCTGAAAATAAACTGTGGTCAGAGGCAGAGAAAACGTACATATAAAACTTTTAAAACAAATATGATATCTCTAAGCCAGTGCATTCATCTCATCTCTTCTTGTTTTATTTTCAAACTTGCATCTCTCCCACCTTTTCTCTCTCCTTCTCAGTGTTCATGCGCTGCCAGCTGAACCGGCTGCAGAAGGGCCAGATGATTGATGAGTGGTTCCCTCTCAGCTCCCACGTGCCTCTGAAGGGCATAGAGCCGGGCTCCTTACGTGTACGTGCCCGCTACTCCATGGAGAAGATCATGCCTGAAGAGGAGTACAGCGAGTTCAAAGAGGTTTGACCCACCGAGAAGTTTCTTGACTGCAACGTCCATCAACTGTCTTCTCTGTTGTTCACTCAAAATGACAATGATGTCATCGTTGTGTGTCCTTTTGCAGATGATCTTGCAGAAAGAGTTCCATGTCATCTACGCTCTGGCCCATGTGTGTGGTCAGGACCGCACCTTACTGGCAAGCCTCCTTCTGCGGATCTTCAGACATGAGCAGGATGAAGCCCCCCTCCTCAGGACACTAAACGACAGAGAGATTAACATGGAGGGTAGGAAACGCCCACATTAAAGAGATGACTTGAATAATATGAAAAGGAATAACTTTGAATCCTGCTGTTTAGGTCTGCAGGGTTTTTTCAGGGCTCAGTTCATTGTTTGTATTGTTGTCAACTAAGAAATATAAAGAACCATGTGCTCATACATTTATTTCCCCTTGTTCCCAGATGAGGCCACAACCTTATTCAGAGCGACCACACTGGCCAGCACTCTCATGGAGCAGTACATGAAGGCCACAGCCACGCCCTTCGTCCACCATGCCCTCAAAGACACCATCCTCAAGATCATGGAGAGCAAACAGTCCTGCGAGGTAAAGACCTCCAGAGGTTTCCCCTCTCTATAATACATCTGTCATCTGGCACTTATCTGTGGTACAAGGTTAGGAACATGGCATTTATATCATCGTCAGTGCAGCTGCAGCACAAGGCTGTTGTTCCGTCTCAAAGCAAAAAATAAAACTGTAACGGCACCAGCATGGCGGAGGTCTCAAGGCTGCTCTGAGGTTTAACACCACAATGAATATTTCAGACGTTTTTGTTGAGTTTAGTTACCCACACATAAGTAAGTCTCATAGTGTATCATTTCTCTACTTGTTTTTTGTCTATTGTACTTAAAAAAATCCATAGAATACACAATTCTTATCTGTGATTACCTGAATCTTTGCTTCTACTGTAGGATAATGAATTAAGAATGTTCACAGCTCACAAATACCTTGTAAATGTGAATTAATCAATCTTCATTTGTTTATCTCCCTTCATTGATCCTTGCTTTTAGTTGAACCCTTCCAAACTGGAAAAGAATGAGGACGTGAATCTGAACTTGTCTCATCTCCTCAACATCCTGTCTGAGCTGGTGGAGAAGATCTTCATGGCCGCTGAGATCCTTCCACCGTAAGCATTCACCCCCGCCCAGACAGTTTTGTTGTCTAGTTTTGTCTCTAAATCGTTTGATTCATGTCATAAAACAGAAATGTCCAATCACTGTCTTTCTCTGATGACCTTTCCAGGACACTGAGGTTCATCTACGGCTGTCTGCAGAAGTCTGTGCAGCAGAAATGGTCCGCTAACACCACCATGCGGACGAGAGTTGTAAGGTAATCCAACACCTATGAACAATGTAGGAGCACTGCTTTTGTTTTGTGGGTTTAAAAGCAGTCAGCTTATCTTTGCCCTGCATTTAGGACCTTCATTTAATTCGAGCATGTGACCATTGTTTTTCTTTTCTAAAGTTTTCTAACTTGACCTTATCTATTGTTCCTCCAGTGGCTTTGTCTTTCTAAGACTGATCTGTCCTGCCATCCTCAACCCCAGAATGTTCAACATCATTGCTGGTGAGCGTCCCCTGAAAAGCAAACACGCAAAACCCTTCTTGTTTACCGTGTGATGTGTTGCACTGGGTGATTTCCTCTGTGATCTCTTCTTGCAGACCCTCCATCAACAACAGCAGGCAGGACCCTCACCCTGGTGGCCAAGTCTGTCCAAAACCTCGCCAACCTGGTTGAATTTGGTGCTAAGGTTTGAATTTCCCTCTAGGATCCTTCAGTATTCAGAATAGGTGCTCAAAATGTATGTCGGCAACACACAGCTGTCTTTTCTATTCCCGAACAGGAGCCCTACATGGAGGGCGTGAACCCTTTCATCAAAAACAACAAACATAGGATGATAATGTTTCTGGATGAGTTAGGGGTGAGTCACATTGTTGATCAAATTATTGTTCCTAGAGTTGAAAACATTTGTTGATTAATTGTCAGAAAGCAAATAACTTCTGATTATTTCAGCAAATTAACCCATGCAGACCCAACACACCTGAGTCTGAATCAAAATTGTTTTCATCAATGAAACTCTGCTGTAATTTGCTGCAATATCGCTTCCTTCACTTAGATCGTCAGCTCTTGTCCTAAATGCTACTTTAAAAACTTGTTTGCCGGCTAAGAGAACAAAAACACAGACTTTTCAAAACAGACTTTATTTACAGTTATGCAGTATACCTTTCCAGCGAGTATTTCATCTGTCGCATGTCTCGAAAAAGATGAAATGTGTTAAAGTAATTTGATGAGAAGTTTCTCTTGTGGCTCTTAAGACGTTCATAGGTGGCATCCGGTCTAAGTGGGTTTATAGATAATGATGATTGCTCGTTGCAGCTCTAATGCAGTCACTGACGGCTACCTCTATTTCACAAGCTTATAAGAACCCTGTGTGTGTGTTACCAGAATGTCCCTGATCTCCCTGAAGCCACCGAGCACTTTAGGACAGACCTGTCCCGGGACCTGGCTGCGCTGCACGAGCTCTGTGCCACACACTCAGACGAGCTGCGGACGCTGAGCAACGAGAGGGGAGCGCAGCAGGTCAGAGACCCGTGACGTCACATCTGAACACACACACACACACACAAGTCTGTAACCTCCTGTCACAGCAGAATGATCTAACTCCTGTCTCCTCTCTGCAGCACGTGCTGAAAAAGCTGCTGGCCATCACAGAGCTCCTCCAGCAGAAGCAGACTCAGTATGCCATGTCCAACAGCAACAGGTAGTACTGCACTCCTCCTCTCCTCTCATCCTCCCATCCTCCCGTCGAGTCTCCTCCGCCGGAGTGCAGCACAGAGGAGGCCGAGCATGCTCTACCCTCATCACCATGGCAACCCCTCCTTCACCACCACCACCACCCTCCATCATGTCCTCCTCCTGATAGTCCCGCCCATCTCCACCCACCTGCCATCTTGTCCCGTTCACCACAAAGAGAGCTATGCAACAACAGCGGCTGAGTACAACAACCGATGCAGTACTTAGAACGAAAAGAAAAGAAAACCTTGTGCCAGTGACTGACAGCTGAATGCACAGGAGCTACCTTTCCTTCAGAAACTCTGTTCATGATTCTGACTCGGGTACACAAGGGCCAAATATTATAATTTCAAGAGGTGTCTGTGTACTCGCTGTGTTTTGATAGCACAGGTTGCCAAAGTGTACCCCCCCCCCCCCCCCCCCCACCCCGTCTCCTGGCTCAATATGAGGAAACTGACATGAAGAAGCTAGTCACCCCCCCCCCCCCTCCTTTTTTTCTGGTAACTGGATTATGAGCGTTAATGCTTTTTATACTGTAATTAGTGACTGATTTATTTTAAGGATGTGACAACATGCGCAAAGTGCTGAAACTTTTATTTCTGTCTGTTTATTTCTTACTTTGGTTTCTAGATTGGAACAAAGTCTTTCAGAAAACTATGGTTATTTTATATTAAGAATAAATTCTCTTGCTGGAATCATGAGTATATGAGAGAGATGAGCTGTATTTTTTTTTTCTCCCTCCGATTGTATTCCGTTTTGTTTTGATAATTTGGTTTAAGTCTTTTTTTTTTGTTATGCTTCTGAATGCCGGACAGGACAAATAATCAGAGAAACCAAGTAAAATGAAAGTGTTTACAGCAGTAAGAACCATTGAATAGTACAGACTGTATCAGACATGCATGCACTTATTAAACAGTTTTTTGTAAAGTAGATTACAGAGTCCTTCATTGTCCCCTGACGAAGGTGGAGAAAAATGCACGCAGTGTCATGTGATACTTTAAAGGAATAGTTCACCAGTCTGAGTGAATCCACAGAAACACAATTTGTAGAAAAATATCTTTATTCTTAATGGAGAACAAATGCAAACCCAAAAGATTTACTGCAATGACATGTGGGAACGTAAAGGACATGTACACTGTTGGTGACATCATTGCGTTTTGATCATTGGCAGCTCAAGTAGAAAAGTGCTAATGATTGTATAGCCTCATGGAGCTCAGATCAGGTCTTCATCTGTCCACTCCTCCTGGAACCGAACAGAGGTTTAGCTCATTTAGGGAGAATGTAACAAAAAGTCCATAAACACTGGAGCGAATGTAGCTGTTGAGCAAATGTTCTTACCTCTTCTGCCAAACGGGCTTCTTTAGCTACGTGGCCATCTTCTTCGTATCCTCTCTTTCGTTTGCTGCAACACAAACACATTTGTACTGAGGATTTGAAGATTGGAGAAATCTGTGAAGTTGTCCTTGCAAGCTGTAATTGCTGGTGAACTGTGTCCCATATTTTCAGTGTTTGTGACCAACCCCTCGAAGTCCATTATCAACACTCATTTAGTTCTAGAGTGTCTAGTGTCCACTCCATGATAATCATTAGTAGTTGTAGTTTCCTGTTACTATTTTTGATTTCATGTAGACTAGTTAATCACGTAGGTGTAGTTTCATATACGGCTCAGTATTCTAATATGGACCATGATTCAGTGATTTGTGCCTTTTACAAACGCCTCCACTCTATTTTACAGGACAGAGTGCACCATCATGTCACTGGCTGCTGCCATCCAGGTAATGTGAGTAAAACCGATGTCCTCCTGAGAGTCAGAGTGTGGCACTCACACCACACAGCCAGCCAAAGCGAAGTCCTCTCTGCCGCACGATGAAGACTAAAGTCAGTTTGTATTTATAAGCATGAGGCCTCGATTTCCTGACAGTTCTAACGCAATATGGCCGTTCAACGGGAAAAAAACACTTGCTGCATATCTGAATACTGTCCTTCCAAAGCCCTTTTCCAAAATGCTTCAGACACCGACAGTGTTTGTTGAAGTTTGACGAGAAGCCTCGTCACACGAAGATGGACCTGAGTTACAGTGAACTGCAGAGATGTCTGAACTTTTCTTTTATCCTGTTATGCCTGCCACTCCTCCCTCAGAAGTTTGACGAAAACTCGGAGACATTAAAGAGGGGGAGGCAATCCAAAGCATTCAAGTAGCGTTTTTCTGCCGTCATCAGGGAATTTTAAACATGGCACCTCTCTCCAAGACGACACGAGCCTTAACTCCCTCTCCTCACGCCATCCCGTCCCTCATCACCCCGAGTTTACGATGAGCTCCTCCTTCCGACCGTTTCCAACCACCTTTTGTGTATGAACTACCACGCAGCACTGGAACCACTTGTTAGATTTTTTGTTTTTGTTTTTTATATATAAACTGCTTCGTATGTTGATATATACTTAGACGTGTATAGAAAAATAAAAAGGTGTTTTTGTATGATGTAGCTGAAAAGCAACGAGCGCTAGTCTAAGAGTCTTTAGGAGATAACATGTAACCTTTCCTGTGCATGTGTTAACCTTCTAGAGTGTGTGGGCCTATATGCTGCTGTGACAAACATCACCTGAACTCCCTCTAAGCTT
The DNA here is from genome assembly GCF_949316205.1 of Platichthys flesus. Taxonomy (NCBI): domain Eukaryota; kingdom Metazoa; phylum Chordata; class Actinopteri; order Pleuronectiformes; family Pleuronectidae; genus Platichthys; species Platichthys flesus. The sequence goes on from NC_084947.1 coordinate 14,782,228, forward strand.
TCATGCGTTTGCAGTCTCTCTCCCCCCCCCATCACGGGTGGCGTTTCACCGCAGCACCATCTGTTTTCATATCCATCCCGAGAAGTCATGCCTCGCACCGATGAATCCACTTCCCCTCCCCCCCACGTGCCTCCTGACGACTCAAACAGCCGCAAAGTCTGAATCTGTGCCTGTCCGAGCTCAAGAGTTTACCAGACTGTTTTACTGTAGCTGCACTCAAAGATACCACGGACCTCACCAAGTGTTAACGGACAACTGGCCACGAGCGTGCGATTGACCAACAGGCCTAACAAAAAAAAAAAGAGTCTCCATCAGCAATACAATTATCAGCTGTGCTTCAAGGTATGGCCGATGTAGGCAGGAATGAGTGGTGAGCTGTTGTTCTTCCTTTCTGTCTTGCATACGGCTCATGATGACGTGTTCCTTTTTATTTTTCTACCTGATACTGAACCTTGAACCTTTTGCATCTTAGATACGACGACCTGGCTAAAATAAAACTGTTCCTACATACGACAGAAACCTGGAGTTGATCCCTTTGTTGTGCAGGGAGGAAAGAGTCTGTCCATGATAATATCACTGTGAAACTTTGAATGGGGTGGATAAAAGATCTTCGCGGGTCTCCTTACTTGCTTGAGATGCCAAATTCAGCGTGAATCCTCTCCAGCTTCTGTTTGCAAACGTTCACCACCTCCGCTTTGGGAAATTCATACTTCTTCAGGAGGGTTTTCATCCCTGGAGCAGTAGAGAGAGAAAAAGAAAAGATTTGAAATCTCACATCAGACCTGGGTTGTGAGGCAATAAAATAATAGCTCAATGTCGCCATCCTGTGGTGTCAGATGGAAGGTGGAGCTTACTCACGTCTCATTGAGTCGTACATCTTTGACAGAGACTCTTTGTCCCCTTTCAGTCCCAGGCATTCGTTCAGGTAGCTGGAAATGAGAAAACACAACACCCTGGTTTAAATAAATGGAATAAACAGTCAGTTCTTGGGATGCTAGGAATATTATTTAAAAATCACAGACACTCTGGTCTTATATACAGGCAACAAAATTAATTCAGGGAAATATTACCTCACATATTACACAACACATATCAAGCATACCTGAAACAAATCTAAGCAATATTATCTGAATGTGGCTGTTTGCACTTAACAGATTAAAAATAGCTGCTTTTTACCTAGCCATAAGTTATAATGAACTTTGTATCATTTGAGAGAATTTCCTTTCAAAGTGATCATTGTTCAATGTTTCATCACGAGCACAAATGACCCACCTCTCCATGCTGAGACTGGCTCTGGAGGCGCTGTTCAGAATGGCTGTCAGAGCGATTTGAGACGGAGGGAACAGCAGCCCTACGTCTGTCATGGCCGCCTGTGTCAGAAAGTCGTCCGCATTCTTCCTCAGTGACTCCGGATTCTCCAGCGTGGGGTATCTCGTCTGAGGGATGAATTTAATGTAAGGGAAATGATTACCTGGAGATATGAACAATTATCTGAACTGCTGAATGAGCTAGATTAGCAATCTCGAATGTGTGTGCGCTCAGCCGTGACAGCTGAAGCTCTCCAGAGGTCCACCCACCTTGATGTCGATGAGCAGACCCTCCATGGGCCTGTAGGGGTTGTGCACCACCAGGTGGAAGTGGAGCTGTTGGATTAGCAGCAGCTCGAACTCCAGGATCTGCTCCAGGACTCGTTCCTGTCCTGCCGGGCTCTCCTGCACCAGGTTCCCCACAAACTGGGTGCTGGACACGTTGAACTCATCCACCTTGCAGGACAGGTATGCACAGGTGAGCCTGCAATGAGAAGGTGAAGGTTGTACAGGATCTACTTTGATAAAAACACGCTTAAACAATAGATTATTATTAAATAACGTGGCAAAAAGGATACAATTAGGATTAACGGCACTCTTTACAAATCCTAAAGAAGTCATTGTCTTTTAGTCAGAC